>NC_086453.1:283124017-283249572 GCF_028390025.1 Pseudophryne corroboree
TGCGCAGTATATATATAGTAGGAGGACAGTGCATAATTTTGCTGACCACCAGTATATAATATATAGCAGTACGGTACAGTAGTCCACTGCTCTACCTACCTCTGTGTCATCAAGAATACTATCCATCCATACCTGTGGTGCATTTAAGTTTTGCGCAGTATATATATAGTAGGAGGACAGTGCATAATTTTGCTGACCACCAGTATATAATATATAGCAGTACGGTACAGTAGTCCACTACTCTACCTACCTCTGTGTCATCAAGTATACTATCCATCCATACCTGTGGTGCATTTAAGTTTTGCGCAGTATATATATATAGTAGGAGGACAGTGCATAATTTTGCTGACCACCAGTATATAATATATAGCAGTACGGCACAGTAGTCCGATGCTCTACCTACCTCTCTGTCATTAAGTATACTATCCATCCATACCTGTGGTGCATTTAAGTTTTACGCAGTATATATATAGTAGGAGGACAGTGCATAATTTTGCTGACCACCAGTTTATAATATATAGCAGTACGGTACAGTAGTACACTGCTCTACCTACCTCTGTGTCGTCAAGTATACTATCCATCCATACCTGTGGTGCATTTAAGTTTTGCGCAGTATATATATAGTAGGAGGACAATGCATAATTTTGCTGACCACCAGTATATAATATATAGCAGTACGGTACAGTAGTCTACTGCTCTACCTACCTCTGTGTCATCAAGTATACTATCCATCCATACCTGTGGTGCATTTAAGTTTTGCGCAGTATATATATATAGTAGAAGGACAGTGCATAATTTTGCTGACCACCAGTATATAATATATAGCAGTACAGTACAGTAGGCCATTGCTATTGATATATTACTGGCATATAATTCCACACATTAAAAAATGGAGAACAAAAATGTGGAGGGTAAAATAGGGAAAGATCAACATCCACTTCCACCTCGTGCTGAAGCTGCTGCCACTAGTCATGGCCGAGACGATGAAATGCCATCAACGTTGTCTGCCAAGGCCGATGCCCAATGTCATAGTAGAGAGCATGTAAAATACAAAAAACTAAAGTTCAGTAAAATTACCCAAAAATCTAAATTAAAAGCGTCTGAGGAGAAGCGTAAACTTCCCAATATGCCATTTATGACACGGAGTGGCAAGGAATGGCTGAGGCCCTATGTTCCTCATGACTAGTGGGTCAGCTTCACATGAGGATGGAAGCACTCATCCTCCCACTAGAAAAATGAAAAGACTTAAGCTGGCAAAAGCACAGCAAAGAAGTGTGCATTCTTCTAAATCACAAATCCCCATGGAGAGTCCAACTGTGTTGGTTGCGATGCCTGACCTTCCCAATACTGACCACCAGTATATAATATATAGCAGTATGGTACAGTAGTCCACTGCTCCACCTACCTCTGTGTCATCACGTATACTATCCATCCATACCTGTGGTGCATTTAAGTTTTGCGCAGTATATATATATATAGTAGGAGGACAGTGCATAATTTTGCTGACCACCAGTATATAATATATAGCAGTACAGTACAGTAGGCCATTGCTATTGATATATTACTGGCATATAATTCCACACATTAAAAAATGGAGAACAAAAATGTGGAGGGTAAAATAGGGAAAGATCAACATCCACTTCCACCTCGTGCTGAAGCTGCTGCCACTAGTCATGGCCGAGACGATGAAATGCCATCAACGTTGTCTGCCAAGGCCGATGCCCAATGTCATAGTAGAGAGCATGTAAAATACAAAAAACTAAAGTTCAGTAAAATGACCCAAAAATCTAAATTAAAAGCGTCTGAGGAGAAGCGTAAACTTCCCAATATGCCATTTACGACACGGAGTGGCAAGGAATGGCTGAGGCCCTATGTTCCTCATGACTAGTGGGTCAGCTTCACATGAGGATGGAAGCACTCATCCTCCCACTAGAAAAATGAAAAGACTTAAGCTGGCAAAAGCACAGCAAAGAAGTGTGCATTCTTCTAAATCACAAATCCCCATGGAGAGTCCAACTGTGTCGGTTGCGATGCCTGACCTTCCCAATACTGACCACCAGTATATAATATATAGCAGTACGGTACAGTAGTCCACTGCTCCACCTACCTCTGTGTCATCACGTATACTATCCATCCATACCTGTGGTGCATTTAAGTTTTGCGCAGTATATATATATATAGTAGGAGGACAGTGCATAATTTTGCTGACCACCAGTATATAATATATAGCAGTACAGTACAGTAGGCCATTGCTATTGATATATTACTGGCATATAATTCCACACATTAAAAAATGGAGAACAAAAATGTGGAGGGTAAAATAGGGAAAGATCAACATCCACTTCCACCTCGTGCTGAAGCTGCTGCCACTAGTCATGGCCGAGACGATGAAATGCCATCAACGTTGTCTGCCAAGGCCGATGCCCAATGTCATAGTAGAGAGCATGTAAAATACAAAAAACTAAAGTTCAGTAAAATGACCCAAAAATCTAAATTAAAAGCGTCTGAGGAGAAGCGTAAACTTCCCAATATGCCATTTACGACAAGGAGTGGCAAGGAATGGCTGAGGCCCTATGTTCCTCATGACTAGTGGTTCAGCTTCACATGAGGATGGAAGCACTCATCATCCCACTAGAAAAATGAAAAGACTTAAGCTGGCAAAAGCACAGCAAAGAAGTGTGCATTCTTCTAAATCACAAATCCCCATGGAGAGTCCAACTGTGTCGGTTGCGATGTCTGACCTTCCCAACACTGGACGGGAAGAGGTGGTGCCTTCCACCATTTGCACGCCCCCTGCAAGTGCTGGAAGGAGCACCCGCAGTCCAGTTCCTGATAGTCAAATTAAAGATGTCACTGTTGAAGTACACCAGGATGAGGATATGGGTGTTGCTAGCTCTGAGGAGGAAATTGTGAAGGAGGATTCTGATGGTGAGGTGGTTTGTTTAAGTCAGGCACCCGGGGAGACACCTGTTGTCCGTGGGACGAATATGGCCATTGATACATGCCTGGTCAAATTACAAAAAAAAAATCACTACTTCGGTGTGGAATTATTTTAACAGAAATGCGGACAACATTTGTCAAGCCGTGTGTTGCCTTTGTCAAGCTGTAATAAGTAGGGGTAAGGACGTTAACCACCTAGGAACATCCTCCCTTATACGTCACCTGAAGCGCATTCATCAGAAGTCAAGTTCATAAAACTTTGGGTAACAGCGGAAGCAGTACACTGACAACTAAATCCCATCCTCTTGTAACCAAGCTCCTGCAAACCACACCACCAACTCCCTTAGTGTCAATTTCCCCCTTACACAGGAAAGCCAATAGTCCTGCAGGCCATGTCACTGTCAAGTCTAACGAGTCCTCTCCTGCCTGGGATTCCTCCGATACATCCTTGAGTGTAACGCCTACTGCTGCTGGTGCTGGTGTTGTTGCTGCTGGGAGTCGATCGTCATCCCAGAGGGGAAGTCAGAAGACCACTTGTACTACTTCCAGTAAGCAATTGACTGTCCAACAGTCCTTTGCGAGGAAGATGAAATATCACAGCAGTCATCCTGCTGCAAAGCGGATAACTAATGCCTTGGCAGCCTTGGTAGTGAAAAACGTGTTTCCGGTATCCACCGTTAATTCACAGGGAACTAGAGAATTGATTGAGGTACTGTGTCCCCGGTACCAAATACCATCTAGGTTCCATTTCTCTAGGCAGGCGATACCGAAAATGTACACAGACGTCTGGAAAAAGAGTCACCAGTGTCCTAAAAAATGCAGTTGTACCCAATGTCCACTTAACCACGGACATGTGGACAAGTGGAGCAGGGCAGACTCAGGACTATATGACTGTGACAGCCCACTGGGAAGATGTATTACCTCCCGCAGCAAGAACAGCAGTGGCGGCACCAGTAGCAGCATCTCGCAAACGCCAACTCGTTCCTAGGCAGGCTACACTTTGTATCACCGCTTTCCATAAGAGGCACACAGCTGACAACCTCTTACGGAAACTGAGGAACATCATCGCAGAATGGCTTACCCCAATTGGACTCTCCTGGGGATTTGTGACATCGGACAACGCCACCAATATTGTGCGTGCATTACATGTGGGCAAATTCCAGCACGTCCCATGTTTTGCACATACATTGAATTTGGTGGTGCAGAATTATTTAAAAAACGACAGGGGTGTGCAAGAGATGCTGTCGGTGGCCCGAAGAATTGCGGGCCACTTTCCGAAGACTGGAGCACCAGCAAACACTCCTGAACCTGCCCCGCCATCATCTGAAGCAAGAGGTGGTAACGAGGTGGAATTTAACCCTCTATATGCTTCAGAGGATGGAGGAGCAGCAAAAGGCCATTCAAGCCTATACAGCTACCTACGATATAGGCAAAGGAGGGGGAATGCACCTGACTCAAGCGCAGTGGAGAATGATTTCAACATTGTAGGCAAAGGAGGGGGAATACACCTGACTCAAGCGCAGTGGAGAATGATTTCAACGTTGTGCAAGGTTCTGCAACCCTTTGAACTTGCCACACGTGAAGTCAGTTCAGACACTACCAGCCTGAGTCAGGTCATTCCCCTCATCAGGCTTTTGCAGAAGAAGCTGGAGAGATTGAAGGAGGAGCTAAAACAGAGCGATTCCGCTAGGCATGTGGGACTTGTGGATGGAGCCCTTAATTCACTTTACCAGGATTCACGGGTGGTCAATCTGTTGAAATCAGAGCACTACATTTTGGCCACCGTGCTCGATCCTAGATTTAAAACCTACGTTGCATCTCTCTTTCTGGCAGACACAAGTCTGCAGAGGTTCAAAGACCTGCTGGTGAGAAAATTGTCAAGTCAAGCGGAACGTGACCCGTCAACAGCTCCTCCTTCACATTCTCCCGCAACTGGGGCTGCGAGGAATAGGCTAAGAATTCCGAGCCCACCCGCTGGCGGTGATGCAGGGCAGTCTGGAGCGAGTGCTGACATCTGGTCCGGACTGAAGGCCCTGCCAACAATTACTGACATGTTGTCTACTGTCACTGCATATGATTCTGTCACCATTGAAAGAATGGTGGAGGATTATATGAGTGACCGCATCCAAGTAGGCATGTCAGACAGTCCGTACGTATACTGGCAGGAAAAAGAGGTAATTTGGAGGCCCTTGCACAAACTGGCTTTATTTTACCTAAGTTGCCCCCCCTCCAGTGTGTACTCCGAAAGAGTGTTTAGTGCAGCTGCTCAGCTTGTCAGCAATCGGCGTACAAGGTTACTTCCAGAAAATGTGGAGAAGATGATGTTCATCAAAATGAATTATAATCAATTCCTCCGTGGAGACATTTACCAGCAATTGCCTCCACAAAGTACACAGGGACCTGAGATGGTGGATTCCAGTGGGGACGAATTCATAATCTGTAAGGAGGGGGATGTACACAGTGAAAGGGGTGAGGAATCGGAGGATGAGTAGGAGGTGGACATCTTGCCTCTGTAGAGCCAGGTTGTGCAAAGAGAGATTGATTGCTTCTTTTTTGGTGGGGGCCCAAACCAACCAGTCATTTTAGTCACAGTCGTGTGCAGACCCTGTTGCTGAAATGATGGGTTTGTTAAAGTGTGCATGTCCTGTTTATACAACATAAGGGTGGGTGGGAGGGCCCAAGGACAATTCCATCTTGCACCTCTTTTTTTCTTTTATTTTTCTTTGCATCATGTGCTGTTTGGGGACAATTTTTTTAAGTGCCATCCTGTCTGACACTGCAGTGCCACTCCTAGATGGGCCAAGTGTTTGTGTCGGCCACTTGTGTCGCTTAGCTTAGCCATCCAGCGACCTTGGTGCGCCTCTTTTTTTCTTTACATCATGTACTGTTTGGGGACTATTTTTTTAAGTGCCATCCTGTCTGACACTGCAGTGCCACTCCTAGATGGGCCAGGTGTTTGTGCCGGCCACTTAGGTCACTTAGCTTAGTCATCCAGCGACCTTGGTGCAAATTTTAGGACTAAAAATAATATTGTGAGGTATGAGGTGTTCAGAATAGACTGGACATGAGTGGAAATTATGGTTATTGAGGTTAATAATACTATGGGATCAAAATGACCCCCAAATTCTATGATTTAAGCTTTTTTTGAGGGTTTTTTGTAAAAAAAACACCCGAATCCAAAACACACCCGAATCTGACAAAAAAAATTCAGGGAGGTTTTGCCAAAACGCGTCCGAATACAAAATACGGCCGCCGAACCGAATCCAAAACCAAAACACAAAACCCAAAAAAAATTCCGGTGCACATCTCTACTTAGAAGCGATTAACAGTTATGAACGACAACAACCAAATTTCAGAGCCGTTGAGTACCACAACCATTATTGTTTTGTTAATTTGGACAGGGTTACATCATTTGTAGAGGAATTTAGAGCCATTCATATGGCTATACAGGCCATGCTCGATGGCTTCCTAGCTGGCGTGGATCCTTCCGACCGCGTTCAGCTTAGATTGGAGGGCGGTGGTATACACAACGCCATCTATTCGCATCGTAAGCCACAATAAACATTAGACACGGCCAGTTTTTTTAACCAGATTACAAACGCACTTCAAAGTAACGCTGAATTCTTATTATCCACAGGTTTAAGGTTTGTGATCAGTGTTTTTAGGAACAGGTCGGGCGGAGGTTTGACAGGCAGGGATTTACGACGCGACTGTACAGCCTTATTATTGTTATCTGTTATGTGTACGATTTCAAAAATATCGTTAATTATTGTTGTTATTATTATTATTATTATTATCCTTTATTTATATGGCGCCACAAGGGTTCCGCAGCGCCCAGTTACAGAGTACATAAACAAAAAATCAAGCAGGAAAACAGCAACTTACAGTTGACAATATAGGTCAAGTATAGGGTAAATAAACATAGCTACATCAGCAGATGACACTGGAATAAGTATCAGGTGGCAGAAGACTGCTGGATTTGGTGCAGTTGTATATTATTAAAGTAAGAAAAGGATAAGCACATGAGGGAACCTGTGTTTGGCTGCTAGTGTCTGAAAACTTCTGGATAAAGGTAACAACGCCAATGACCATGTAATACAAGAGAGAGCGATCCAACTACATAAAGGTTTGAATCTACTGATTGATAAAGCGGTCAACTTTAGCGACATTGCATATTTTGAAAATTACTTAAATGTTACAGTTAAGATCCTATATTACAGTAAAGGAGACTGGAGATACCATTGTACGGACAGCCGTAACAAAGACACACTGTTTGTGCTATATCACGATTGTTACTTTTATGGTATACTCGATATGAAAGCGTTTCTTGGTGCCTGAAATTATTGCAGCCGTTGTTATAGAAATAATCACGATTGTCTTTTCTTTTGTAAGGCTTGTCACAGGTCAGATTGTATTGACGACGGGGTGACGGAGTTAAGGTGTTCGGTGTGTAGGTTATTTCGTCGATCAAACGACTGTTTAGAGCTACACTAAGCTTTAGCTTTAGATCACAAAATATCCTGTCTTGAACATGTATATTGTGACAGGTGTTGTCTCTACCGGCGAACGGACCATAACTGCCGAGAGCTAAAGTGCCCCATCTGTAAGGTGACCGTTGATGGGTTTTCGAGCCATTTGTGTAATATACAAACCATCAAGCTGGAAGAACACACAAAGAAATACATCTTTTATGATTTTGAGTGTATGCAGGAGACGGGGGTGCACATACCAAACTACTGTTACGCTCTAAAATTTATGGGTGAGAAAGACTGGGAGTTTAAGGGTGTTGCGTGTATCGAAGATTTTGTAAAGACGTTCATAAAACAAAAATTTGTGCATTACAGATTCATAACCCATAATGCTGGCCGTTATGATGCGTATTTTGTGATACGCCAGCTGCTTAAGTAGAAATTAAAGATGCAATTATTATCTAGAGGCGGCAACATAATGTGCATCATGGTAAAAGATTTGAAGATGAGGTTTACCGACTCTTTAAATTTTTTACCCATGCGGCTTAGCAAGTTACCAAAGGCGATGGGGTGTGACAGTACCAAAGGTTATTTTCCAAAAAAATTTAACACAGCTGATAACCAAAATTACATAGGCGCTATGCCGTCAATAGAGTATTTTAGTCCACAATACATGATGGACGTTGAATTATCTGATTTTACAGCTTGGTACAATCAGTGTGTACACAAGCCATTTAACTTTCAAAAATAACTCATACAATACTGTAAAGACGATGTGAAAACATTACAAAAAGCTTGTGAGGTTTTCAGAGCGGCTGTTATAGCCATGACAGTACAGGAATTTCTAATAACTAAGGAAAAAAGAGATGTTGTGGTTAAGGAACACATCGAGCCTTTTCAATTGGCCACACTTGCTTCCGTCTGCATGGCTATGTACCGTTGTAAATTTTTACAGGAAAACACACTGGCCCTTGTGCCGGGCAATAGCTATCACAAGATTCAGAAGCTTTACTGAATACCTGCCATACAGTGGTTAATGTACATAGAGCACAAAGTAGGTGTGAGTATAAGACACGCTTTACAAGGGGGCGAGAAGAAAGTCAGTAAATGCAGCCTGGATGGTTATGCCATGATTAACGGCATACCCACAGCCTTTGGATTCCAAGGTTATTTTTATCACAGGTGTGGAGCGTGTTACAACGCTGATGATGAAAACAAACTGACTAAAATGACCTATGGTCAATTTCGCCACAAGACGCAGGTGAAGTTGCACTACCTTAAAAGATGCGGATTTCAGATACGTGAAATCTGGGGTTGTGAATGGTAGTCTATGCTAGAGTCTGATGAGAGTCTACAGGCTTTTCTGAAGGGTAAAGAATAACCCAAACCCTTGGAGCCACGTGATGCTCTTTATGGCAAATGCACGAACGCCATAAACCTGTATCAGAAAACAGATTGTGATGAAAAAATTCACTGTTTTGACTTTACCAGCCTGTACCCATTTGTTAAAAAACCACAATGTATCCTATACAACACCTGTGCATCATTTATATGGATTTTGGTGATGTCACAAAGTATTTCGGTTTTGCCAGGGTTAAAGTTTACCCGCCTCGTGGGCTTTTCTTTCCTGTTCTGCCGGTTAAAATGGGAGGTAAGTTAAAATTTCCATTATGTCGCACATGCGCCAAGTCTGGACAGACTGAGCCGTGCGTTCATGATTCAGAAAATCGGGCACTCATCGGTACTTGGTGTACTGTGGAACTAAATTTGGCTGTAGAAATGGGTGTAAAATCTATGAGGTGTGGCATTTTGATGAGAGATCTGATGAATTGTTTTCAGGCATCTGGTTATCCCGACTGGTGTACAGACTCTGTGAAACACCAGGAGTATATAGATGCCTATCAAAAAAATGAAATAGTGTCTTTACGGCCCGATCACATAGAAATCAACCCCGCCAAAAGACAAATTTCAAAATTGTTTTTAAATTCCTTATGGTGTAAATTTGGCAAACGTAGCAACATGCCCAATACGTGTCTAGTGACTGACCCCGACAAGCTTTTTGAATATGCGTTCTTACCGTACTATGATTTGTCAGCTTTGGACTTTGTTGACAATAATACAGTTATGGTAAATTGGAGGTATGCCAAAGACCATTACACCAGGGGTGCAATTTCAAATGTAACTATAGCTATCTTTACAACGGCTTATGCTCGTGTTGAGTTGTACAAACTACTGGATAGATTACAAGTTAGATGTCTGTATCACAACACAGATTCTGTAATTTTTGTCAGTAGACCTTGTGCTTGGAACCCGCCATTGGGTGATTATTTAGGCAAATTGACTAGCGAACTACCCACAGGCACCCGTATAACAGAATTTGTCTCAGCCGGACCCAAGTCATACGGCTATTGACTAAACAACAGAAAGACCTGTTTAAAAGTTAAAGGTTTAACGCTAAATGTTGATAATACGCAGCACTTTAACTTTGACAGTCTGAAAGATCTGGTCTTAGGTTATCCTTTAAACCCCAAAGGCGACGACTAGAAAAAGTTTGTGATCCGTCAACCCGGTATAGTACGTGTGAAAAAGTACTGGCAGATTGAGACGTGGACTTTGCAGAAGACGCAAAGGTGTGTTTATACTAAACGGGCTCTTACGGACAACTTCACAACACTTCCGTTCGGCTATTAAGATGGACACCAGATTTCAGCACCCCTTCTCTTGTATTTTAGCGGGCCCGTCCAATTTGGGTAAAACTTATTTTGTGAAAACGCTGTTGCAGCACGCGGCTACGCATATGATGCATGTACCTGATAATTGTTGTTTGGTTTTACACCTGTTGGCAACCTATATACGACCAACTTCTGCTTGATTTCCCCGGTATGCATTTTATAGAGGGTTTACCTGATTCTTTTAGAGATGATCAACTTTTTCCCCCTGCAAAGATTAATTTAACAGTGATTGATGATCTGATGGATGCTGCTAGTAATAATTCTGAGGTTGAGAAAGCTTTCACAAAGTATGTACAACATCGTAATCTCAGTATCCTGTACCTTGTCCAAAACATATTTTGTCAAGGTAAAAAGAGCAGGACTATACATTTAAACACAAAATATATGGTCCTGTTCAAAAACCCCAGGTATAAAATGCAGGTGGGCATTCTGGCTAGACAAATGTACCCATCAAAATATAGTTTTTTTTCTCGAATCCTATGAATCCGCGATGGAGGTCCCTTATGGGTATTTACTGGTTGATTTAAGAAACTACACTCTTGACAATTATCATTTATGAAGCGGCTTATTCCCACCAGACACACCTGTCACTTTTGTCATTAAGAAGTGCGGTTCTATAAAGCCATAACCGTAGTCATTCGTTGTCATTCTAACAACGGTGAACATGTCGGGGCAGGTAAGACATAATTGGGCACTTTTAAAAATGTTAATTAAATCCAGCCCATCCCAAAGAAACGCTATTTTATCCAACGCTTCAAACGATTTAGTCATGGCTATTTGTGAGATAGCACTCAACACGCTTAAAGGTAAAATACCGCTGTCTCAACGACAGTTGAACTACCTTAAAAAGAAACGAGAGCTTATAAAATCGCTTTGTAATAAGAAATGTGCCATTGGAAAAAAGAAGAGGTTGGTGAAACAATCCGGGGGTTTTATCGGTTCGCTGCTTGGTTTTGCTATACCGATAATTACAGGACTATTGTCTAATCGCTGATGGAGTATGCTGAGAAAATGTATCTAGTGCCTCAGAATCAGATAGACCATTTACATAACAAGTCGAACAGCGACGACATACGTAAAACAGCAACGCGTGGCCTAGATGTAGAGATCGTGAAAATACTACAGAATAATGATTTATCAGAATATGAAAAGGCGAAGCGATATACAGCATTGTTGCAGAGGTATCTGGTGTTGAGTAAACAGGCTGATAGTGAAATGTCAACTTTAGCTCTTTTATCCCCCGTTGCAAAACCTGTTGATGAATCAAAAAACACGGCACAGCCGGTTGCTACCGATACTGTTTATCATGAGATTTTGAGTGGTGTTAATGCTAGGTATAAAAAAAATCTGTGAAATACTACTGAGTAAAATGACCCACTCTAAACACATCACAGACTGGAACAGTAAAGGGGAGTTTCTGTTTAAAGGCAGCGCTGTACCAGGTTCCAAGATGTTAGATTTAATAAGAAGCATTGCGCAAAGCCACGGCGTGTCGAGTCGTAATACACCGAACGGTTGGTCTGAATTTATGCGGGCTATGTCTGAATTAAATATTCCCTCAACCGTCATTGGTAATGCGGTAAATAGAATGTACCTAGATCGCTTAAAAGCCGTGCAGCAGGACGACTCTGATGGCGCTGTAATATCGCCCATGTCGCTACAAAACCTTAACAAAAGTCGAAAAAATGTTTTAAGCTCCCCGGAATTAACAACGCCGCATGGCTACTTACTACCTAGGATAAGATCCGTAAATCTATTTCAGGAAACACTGTGGCTGAAACTATAACAAATAACTAATTTATACTATTTTTATACACTGTATTTTGTGTGGGCATTTTGCACCACAATGTTTAACATGTATTGTGTCAATAATATTTTATGTAATGTTTTAAATGTGAAGTTTTACCGTGTTATTCAACGCCTATATTTCTGTAACTATAATTTGTATTTACCAATAAAATATGCTAATGATTTATAAAACAGCGTTTTGTTCTTTGTTTCTAATTGATATACACGGAAGAAATCTCAATCACGCGATATAAAGTTTAATAAACAATGTTGTTTATTAGAAAAGAATCGTAGATATGCCGCGTTGTACATAAAACGCTTCAAACACAACGTTGATTACAAGTTACACAAACAATGCAGCATTGTATATAAAACGCATCACACACAATGTTGTGTGTGAAGCGTTTTATGTGCAACGCATCACAGTTATGACGCGTTGTACATAAAAAGCTTCACACACAACGTTGGTTACAAGTTACACAAGTCTGTATATATCTAACCGCATAATGCCTCAGACAATGACTTCTTGGGAGACGTCTTACAAAATTTGAAACAAAACGATCATTACGTTTTGTGTCAACACTAAAATGGGCCAGTACATCCGCATATTTGTATTTTTTACACATGAAAAATATAAAGTATATGCAATATTGACCGCAAATGGTGCTGTTAAAATTTTGCAACTGTTTATTTTGGTGATAAATACTTTTTAAATTTGAGTTTAAAAATTGCATTATAGCCTTTGGGAATAGGGTGCTGTCAGGGGGTAGCCCGTAAGAATCAAAAAAGTAACATTCACGCTGTTTGTTAAAATAAACATCCAACCAGTGCTCACCCGGCTGCCCGCTGCTATGCGTATTGATTACAAATGCACAGGGGTATTGTGACAGTTTACCGGCCGGTAACATTCGCATGGAAAGGTACCTTTAAAAATTACTCGCGTCATTGGGTTTGCGTACAGTATGCAGTTTATCTGTAATGTGTTCATCTTGCTGTTGCGTAATGCTGATTGTTAAAATATGTGATAAATATGTTAAAATATGCTATAAATATTCAAATTATTTATTCCATTTATAGATAATCATACAGCACATCACACCTTTAATTAATTTCAATGATATTATCAAATATTGCCTATATAATTACATTGACTGTCCGGTCTAACGATTCAGCAAAACGGAATACAGCGTGTAGATTCCCCATTCTGATTAGCGAGAGGTGCTCAGCGCATTCCTGTTCAGGTGTAAGATCAAAAGCGAATAGCGTGTAACCATTGAGGTACTCTTCACGGTCAATTAGTATACCTGAATCTGATTTCTGTTTATTTGTGATCTGTATGAGTGACATGTACTCGCGAACAGCATTACCGTGTTCAAAGTCGGGTTGAAATGGCTTGGCGGGATGCTGGGTTCCATCAAGGTAAAGGGACGCAAAGTTTACGTTTTTATGTTCAAAACGTAAAGGGTTCCTGTCATAGGCTCCTGAAAACGCTTTGTTGTCTACAAACACCGCTATAATTGTTTTTGGTACTTGGCCTAAAAACTGATTTTCTAAGTTAAATACTCTACTTCCCGTTGGTACGCTGTATATTTTCATACAAACACGATCAATCGCGTATTTTGCATTGCCATTTAACAAGGCCTGACCGTGCCCGATTCGGACGGCTGTTGAAACCTGAACTCTTTTCACAAACAGGGATGCAGCGACGATCTGAATTTAAAAGGTGTTCGCCTCCGTCGGCATTAAGCAGAATGAGTCTTTGTTTCTGGTGAGTTTTATCTTCAACTCAACAGCGTTTAAGATTAGCTTATGTTGATGAAAAAGATTGCAGTGTAGTAGACCTAGCAACTCCACCGTTCAGCTTTGCGCCGTTGCAATTGCTCTTTTTATAAATCCGGTGTTTAGCCCATCCAGCGCCCTGGTGTTGTGTTCTCCAGCCACATCTTTGTAAAATAATCCTGTTGTATGATTTGTTGATAATGCATCTGAGCTATAATTCAGTATGGTCTCTATGTAGGCCCTATAAGCGTAAAGATTATTGGATTGTGATATGAGTCTATCGCCCAAAGAAACATCCACCTGGTTGAATAAAGTTGCTATGGGGTAATTAATAAAGGCTGCCCGTGCCCCTTGCTGTATCAGATTGTTGTCAGACCGTACGATTTTTTTTCAGGTTCGTACAGCAGCGTGTTGTTTAGATCGTAGTATTGCTCACCACTGGCTGCTATAAAGAATTCAAGCAGAGCTGTCTCGGATAACGACGCTAAAGGTTGAACTTTGACATATAGACTTTTCTCTACGTTGGTTTGTGTCGGGGGCACGTCAAAAAGATCAAGCTCAGATTTTGTGCATTCCATGGATTCGTTGTGTATGAAAGACATGCTTAAAAAATATCACCAACTCTCAGCTTCGGATTCCTTTTTTTATTTAAGTTGCGCCTGCCTCAGTTTATGTTTAAAAGGGGCATGCACCAAGGCGGAAGTTGCGTCGAACGCTTCAGTTTTCATTTAACCGCCCCTTTCCGTGTATAAATTAATCCGGAACCATCTTGCTTCACTTGGTTTGCCTCGTGTAATTTATTCACAACGGCCATTGTAGCTTGGCCGATGACGTCTTTTGCGATATTGCGTGCTGCGTTCTTCATCTGGGGTTTTGCTAACTCCAGGGCTCTTCGGAAAAGCGGAACAGCCTTTCTGAACAGACTTCAAAATATACCGCCTAATCCGCAACCGTACATGTATGCACTGCCGTGAAAACCAGGTAGCCCATTATCGGCTTGAGATTTATAATATTGCGCATAGAGAGCAAGATCTCCATAGTTTTTAACAGCGACCATTCTGTTTAGTTAATGAAATTCAGTTTTGCGGCATCTAAAGTGTAGTTTCACGATCGCTTTCCCAAACTTAAATGCCATGTTCTCATTCTGGTCATTCTTTATCTCTATGGCTATCATGTCAAAATGCGCTTTGCACAATGGTACGTAATCGGGCTTCTCGTATCGTATTGTGATCACCTCATTGTTATAACCCTTAATTTCAACAGTGCAAAGTAGCGGTACATAACTATCCCCGACCCTCTGGTGTTCGATAATGTCTGTGTACACGTACAGCGTATATTGACCGCCTTTGATGTCAGCGCATGGTTTAACATACATAGTAACATAGTATCTGAGGTTGAAAAAAGACAATTGTCCATCGAGTTCAACCTATTTGTGGTCTCCTATGCATGATGATTTGACTAAAATTTCTGACTGATGCTGCTGTCAGCCGTTGCATTTTATCCCTATTTATAGTAACTATAATGCATGACTATGCACCATACCCCTGGATATCCTTATCCATTATAGGCACTACTTCCGCTATACGCCAGTCTTTGGGAACCATACCTGATATAACTGAATCCTTAAAGATCAAAGATAGCGGTTTTGCCAGTTCAGAGTGAAGCTCCATTAGAACCCTTGGGTGAATACCATCAAGCCCTGGTGATTTATTAATCTTTAAATGTTTTAATCGGTCACAGACTACTTCCTCGCTTAAATAAGTACCTATCAGTGGGATATTCTCATTATTGAGATTGTGTGTCAGTCCCTGAAATGGGTCCTCTCTAGTGAATACTGTTGAAAAAAACTAATTTAGTGTGTCCGCTATGTCATTATAATTTTTGCTTAAGACTCCCAACTTGTCTTTTAAAGGGCCTATACTCTCCTTCTTTAATCTCTTGCTATTAATGTATTTAAATATTTTTTGGGGATTCGCTTTGCTTTCCTTTGCTACTAGTTTTTCAGTTTCTACTTTAGCCGCTCTTATTTCCTTTTTGCAAATTTTGTTACATTCCTTATAGTGCTGAAATGACTCTGCTTCCCCGTCAGATTTGTATTTTTTAAATGCTCGCCTTTTCTTGCCCATAAGTTCCTTAATCTTTTTGTTAAGCCACATTGGTTTATTAATTTTTTATTCCTTTTTTTGCTACTCATAGGAATAAATTTGAGTGTATTTATAGCTAGCAGGAATTTTAGTACCTCCCATTTCTCCGTAGTATTTTTTCCTAAAAACAAACCTTCCCATTCAATATCCCTGAAAAATACCCTCATCTTTTCAAAATTTGCTTTGCTAAAGTTTAGAGTCCTAGTTGAGCCAGTATAGGGCTGTTTATGGAAACTGATATTGAATTTGACCATATTGTGGTCGCTGTTTCCTATGGGTTGCCCTACTATAATACCTGATACCAAATCCCCATTGTTTGTTAATACCAGGTCTAAGATTGCATTGTACCTAGTTGGTTCCTCAATTAGTTGGACTAAGTAGTTATCATTAAGTGTGTTTAAAAACATATTTCCCCTAGCAGTATCACATGAATCATTTTTCCAGTTTATCTCTGGATAGTTAAAATCTCCCATCACTACTATGTCTCCTACTCCTGCTGCTCTTTCAATTTGCTTTAGTAACAATTCCTCATCAGATGCGTTGATACCAGGCGGCCTATAGCATACACCCAATACTAACTTTTTTATTCCTTTTTCCCCTCATGCAATTTCTACCCATAATGTCTCGACAGTGTCTACAGTCCCCTCCACAATATCTTCCCGTATATCAGGTTTTAAAAACAGCTTTACGTAAAGACACACCCCTCCACCCTTTTTATTTAGTCTGTCTCTCCTAAACAGTGTATAGCCCTCCAGATTGACTGTCCAATCATGAGATTCATCCCACCAAGTTTCAGTAATGCCTATAATATCATACTGTTTGCTTGCTGCAAGTATTTCTAGTTCACCCTTTTTACCAGTAATGCTTCTGGCGTTTACATACATACAACTAAGATAAGTATTTTCCCTTGCATTAGGGACATCTTTCACCTTATGTAGCAATGATGACCTGTAATCGTCATTGGTTAGTGCTTTGGTAAAATCCCTTTTAGTACCCATGTTAGTAACCTTACCGCCTGCTCTTACCCTCCCCCCAACTTCTCCCCATTTCGTTTACTACCGCCATCCCCACTATTCTCACTGCATGACCCGTAGTTTCTAGCTAAACCCTCCCCCCAGGCTCCTAGTTTAAAATCTCCTCCAACCTTCTAACCATCCTTCCCCCCAGCACCGCTGCCCCCTCCTCATTCAGGTGCAATCCGTCATGACAAAAGAGATGGCGCCTGACTGAGAAGTCCGCCCAGTGTTCCAGGAACACAAACCCCTCTTTCCTTCACCAATCCCTAAGCCACACATTTACCTTCCTAATCTCCCTCTGCCTTCCTGGACTAGCGCGTGGCACGGGTAATAATTCAGAGAATATTACCTTAGATGTCCTTGCCTTCAGTTTCTTTCCTAAGTCCCTATAGTCTTTCTTAAGGACATCCCACCTTCCGCTAACTTTGTCATTGGTGCCAACGTGCACCAAGACCGCCGGGTCTTTCCCAGCCCCTCCCAACAATCTATCTACCCGGTCCGCGATGTGCCATACCCGAGCACCCGGGAGACAACAGACTGTACGGCGATCACGGCCCCATTAGCAGATTGCCCTATCTGCCTTCCTGATGATAGAATCCCCTACCACCACCATCTGACTAGGTACCTCTAAACTAGGTTTAGAGATCTTAGTTTTAGGTTGTAAACCAAGGATCCTTGTCAGTTTATCACCGGCTGTAAGTTGATACATCTGCTTACTGTCACATTTTACAACGCGTTCAAGCGGATCGTATGTTAGTCTTAATCCACCCTCCAGTTTATGCCGCCCAATTTTAGCGTTGATTACGTCCAGTAGCGCTTCAATTGTTTTATAAAAACCGGGTTTAACGCACATGGTTGTGAAATCCACAACTGTCTTGGAAAGCGTGCCGTCCTGTGTTATTTGTAGCCTTCAATCTTGTATATCCAAAGAATTCCATGTGTGCGGGTATTGTATCTCTGTAAGAGCCACTTCCCATTCGATTTTAAGTCTATCAGTTCAGCCAACTTTGTCGTATAGTTAGAAATCTTATTTTGCGGAAATGTGGCTGCTGAGGCGTTACTCGGCAGTGTTATGTAGAACGATTTATCATCCATTATCCTCTTTTTTTATATATCCTTTATCTCCGATGCCGCGACCCAACTGTTAAATTTTGCGGGGTATCCCCACCACTTGACTAACGTGTATTTCCGACCTCTGACCGTCTTATTTTTTAAAATCTTTTCCACTTTGTAAACCCTGTTATTGTTTTTTGGTATGCTTTGAAGCTCTTCGGGATAAAAACTACCTGTAATAGTCTCACCGTAGAGATCCTCCAACGTGTAAAGCGGCTTTAGACCTTTCGTGTTCACGCCTCGTATTACAAATATCTCCTCAGAAAAACCCTGTTTTTAGCCTTTCTGAAATATGTCCTTATATTTAGAAATACGGACGTGGTCACCAACTCCTAAACAAACGGGTGTTTTCTTACTTCTAAAGTAATCACCGTAGGTCGCTTTGAAGACACTCAAAGTTTTAGAGTCATTCACATCATTTGGAGCGCACTTAATCGTTCTATGGTAAGTGTTATTATAACTGTGTATGAAGTCTTTTAAAACATTTATATATCTGTAGGTATTCTTTGCTATGAAATTGCGCCACATTTGTGTTTTTAAAGTCCTATTGAAGCGCTCTATAACCGCCGCTTGCACTTTGTTATTGGTTGTGAAATGATTTATACCATATTTTTCTAACACCTTTTTTAGGATTCTGTTTAGAAACTCTTTACCATTATCGGTTTGTAGCTTCTTCGGCACCTCCCCCTGCTTGAATATTTTTTCAAAAGCATTAGTGACTGTTGCGGCGTTCTTAGCGGTCAGACTTTCAGCCCAGGCCCTCTTACTGAATATATCGATGACGGTTAATATGTATTTAATACCATTGTTGTATTTTGATGGATCTATGAGCGAAACCAAATCACATTGCCACTGTTGATTTATACCCGATACACAAATCATGTTCCTTTTATAGTTTTTTCTTGCCGGTTTGTGCAACGTGTATGCGTCTTGTTCTTGTAACCACTTTCTTACGTCTGATCTTTAAAATTTTTTTTTTAACCGTACCATAATATTTATCAATACCGCTAAAACTACCCGGTTTTAATACTGTGTAATCTGCTTCTTTCATCTGCTTGATTTGACGTGCGGTGTTGCGTGACATTCTGCGACTGGTGTTGCGTGACATTCTTTTCAAAGCAATTCTTTTTAATGAAGTTTGATATCGAGCTCTATAAATGTTATATAAAATTAATATCAAGCACTATAATTTGATATCAAAGGTGGTGTGCCAGGGGGAGAAAGGAGGCACGGCACCTGTCAAAATCAATTAGTTTGATAGAAAGGTGCTCTTTATCTATCTATCTATCTATCTATATATTCACACAGTATATATACTATGTGTGTGTATGTATATATATATATATATATATATACATACATACATACATACACAGCATATCTATTTATATATACAGAAATGAATATATTTATAGTAATTATGTAACCCTGATTAAGGGTTACAGTGCTATATGTGAGGTAAAAGTTGTTGTGATTGAGGTCATGGCACTGTACTGAGAGAGACAGACTTGGAGTATATATTTGTAGATGGTTAATTTAATGTATTTGTACCTCAGAGGATTATAAATGTGTATGTATATATGTGTATATACCTGTATACCTCACATACGGGGACTGGAAGCGGTTAAAATGTTCCTGGATCTAGATGAGAACATAAGTCCAGAGAAAAAGGAGTTTATATTGGAGTGTATTGATTACATTCTTAAAAACAATTATTTTAGATTCCAAGATCAGTTTTTCAATCAAGAGTGTGGAGTTGCGATGGGGACACCGTATGCCCGAAGCCTAGTTAATTTATATTTAGGAAAATGGGAAAAAGAAACCATAGAAAATAATAATCAGTTTCTATCACATATTTGTTTATATAAGAGATTTATAGATGACATATTAATTGTCTGGTCAGGTGATGAAATTAAGTTTAAAGAATTTATGCAATATTTGAATAACAATACTTTTAACTTGCGATTTACCTCTAACCTTCAGAAAAATAGTATTGAATTTTTGGACCTTGTTTTGGATAGTACAGATTGCAGAGAAGGCGATGATGTAAAAATATATACTCATATTAAGAAGACAGACCACAACAGCTACGTACATTACAAAAGTTGTCACTATAAGAAATGGTTAATCAATATACCATACTCTAAGTTTATTCGGTTGAGACGTAATTGTACGGATTTAGAACAATTTGAGGAACAAGCACAGGTTTATAAACAAAGATTTGAAAACAAACAATACCCTGTACGGATAATTGAGGACTGTTTTAATAAAGCAAAGAATAGAGAAAGATCTGAACTAATTGTATATAAACAGAAGGAAAAAGGGTCTTTGAGTGCGAAAGTTCTATTTGTAACGAAGTTTAATGTAAAAGGTGGAGAAATCAAAAAGGTATTACAGAAACATTGGAGTATTTTGTGTCTTGATCCGTATTTAAAAGATATAATCTCTAAACAGCCTGAGGTAATATAAAGAAGATCGTGTTCCCTGAAGAGTAGACTAGCTCCAAGTAATCTGAAAAAGCTTAAAGATATAGAACATCTAAATAGACTAGAGGGATTCTACGCATGTACAAAATGTAAAGTATGTAAATTTGTGAATAAGGACAACAAACAGTTTTCTAGTTCCAATAATAAAAAACATGGAAAATAAAAGGAAAATTAAGCTGTCTAAGCACACATGTAATATATATGTTAGAGTGTACATGCGGGAAGTGGTATATCGGTAAAACTAAATGTCCGCTAAAACTACGTATTTGGAACATGCACAGAATATTATTAATAAGGTGGAAAATCATAGTGTCCCGCGACACTTTGCGGAATGTTGCAGTTCTAGTTTACAAGGGTTCTCATTCAAAGCAATTGAAAAGGTTCAAGGGGATGATAGAAAGGGGGATCTATTAAAATACCTTTCACGAAGGGAAACATTTTGGATATACACACTGAACACATTTGCTCCATTTGGTTTAAATGAAGGATGCGATATTGTCCCCTTTTTACATGACTAATATATCCGTGGACAGCAGTTTGTATGCCAATGGCAGTGGTATAATCCCGAAACGGTACATTTGAATATGCTGCACACGGATGTAAGGTTTTAAATATCCTTATTTCTCATTGCCATGTATGCTGGGTATAATCTTTTATGATAAAAATTGTGTAAAATATGTTGTAAAACAATATTAACATCTACACACTATGTTTTATGTAAATGCATCGATGTCTAGTGAGGATCCGCTGATTTAAACTAAAAGATAAAATGTAATTTTGGATGATGGAATAGTGTTTAAAGTATTGAGAGATTTTATAAAGTGATAGATTCATAGTAATTGGGAAGCGGAACCTCAGAGAGTTCTAAGCCTATTTTCTAAAGTATGCTTTCTGTTATCTAAATGATTGTAGTGAGAAGGGAGTTGTTTTAAGTGATTAATAACGAACTGATGATTTAAAAGCATTGTCCAGAGAGGGCATAAATTGGAACATTTTTTGGAGGTAAACCAAACCCCCTGACGAAGTCCCCATTGGACGAAACATGTTGGGCATGGCCGGAGACGTGGACGTTGTAACGTCACCTGCTGGAATCAGAGCTGGTTGAGAAGCAAGCCACAACATTGCTGCAGAGCGGCTAAGTGATTGTGCCATTTATGCTGATCTATTTTAACCTTGTACGTGAGCATATATTTCAAGTAAAATTGTGTCTTTTATACTATTCATGAGTGCGCTCTCCGTTTCGCCTTTAATATATATATATATATATATATATATAAATATATATGTATATATATATATATATATATATATATAGGTATATTAAACATGTCATGTTAATACTTTATTTACACTTAATTGATATGTACCATTAAACTGGTTGTATATACACAATGGTGACCAGTGACTGAGGGAACATTCTAGCAACTCCTTTCACTCATAGCTGTCAATCACCTAGTGGGGTGAATGCCAGTGGGAGGGGCTTGATATGGGGCTGATTGCCAGTGGGAGAGGCCTAACCTCAGGCCTACCACTCAGAGTGAGATGGGGTGATTGCCAGTGGGTGGGGCTTCTCCTCACTGCAGGGTATAAAAGAGCTGTCAGTTACAGCTGACAGCCAGACTAGAGATCCTCCTGTTAGTGCTTGTCTCCTTGGGCTCTCACTGCTGCTGACTAAGCTGTAGATGCTGTAAACATAGAGCGGTGGCTGAGGCTTAGGAGATGGAGCCCACACAGGACAGGTTAGCAAGAGCTATCCAAAGTGGAGGGCACATATAGGCAGGGCCGGTTCTAGACCTAGTGGCGCCCAGGGCGAAAGTTTTCTTTGCCCCCCCCCACACACACACACACAACCCCACCCCCGAGACGGCAAAATAGGGTTAGTGCACACCGAAGGCGCATGCAAACAATTGGGGGCGTGGCTTTATAGGAAAAGGGCGTGGTCCATATTGCTCCCTGTAGTTTTGCCCCCTGTAGCATTGGGCACCCTGTAGAGCTGTGCCCACAGTCGCTGTGTTGTGCCCCCTGCAGCTGTGCCTCCAGTAGCTGTTGTGCCCCCAGTAGCTGCTGTGCCCCCATTAGTTGTGGCCCCAGTAGTTGTGCCCCCCTTAGTGTGCCCCCTGCAGCTGTGCCACCATAAGTTGTGGCCCCAATAGTTCTGCCCCCTGCAGCTATGCCCCCATTAGTTGTGGCCCCAGTAGTTGTGCCCCCTGCAGCTGTGCCCCCTGCAGATGTGCCCTCATTAGTTGTGGCCCCAGTAGTTGTGCCCCCCTTAGTGTGCCCCCTGCAGCTGTGCCCCCAGTAGTTGTACCTCCTGTAGTGTGCCCCTGCAGCTGTGCCCCTGCAGCTATGCCCCATTAGTTGTGCCCCCCTGCAGCTGTGCCCCTGCAGCTTTGCCCCAATTAGTTGTGCCCCCTGCAGCTGTGCCCCCATCAGTTGTGACCCCTGCAGCTGTGCCCCCATTAGTTGTGGCCCCAATAGTTGTGCCCCTGCATCTGTGCCCCCATTAGTTGTGCCCCCCCAGCTATGCCCCCATTAGTTGTGCCACCTGCAGCTGTGCCCCCATTAGTTGTGCCCCCTGCAGCTGTGCCCCCATTAGTTGTATAAAAAATACTTAACAGCCCAATTCCTGTTCCCGACCACAGTACTGTCTCCGCCGCCGGTGCCACTCCTCTGATCTATGGGAGAGACGTCATGACGTCTCTCCCATAGCGCTGCACAGAAAGGTCCTCTCCGCGAAGGGAAACTAGACGCTACCTCACTGCGCATCTAGATTCCCTTCGCGGAGAGGACCTTTTCAAACCCGCCGCCGCCATCCTAGTTAGTAGCGGCTCTTGCCACGGCGGCAGCGACCCTGGGACAGCGGCACCCCGGGCAAAAGTCCTGCTTGCCCGTGGCAAGAGCCGCTACTGCATATAGGAGTGAGTGGGTGCGCTGGGCTGGAGCTCTCACCGCTGCTGACATCTGAGCTGTAAGGTGCTGTAAACATACAGCGGCGGCAGAGGCTTGGGCAGTGCAGTCTCTAAACACTTAGCAGCAAAGCGCATACTTACCTCCATGTGTAAATCAAGTAGCAGAGCGGAGAGAGGCTCGTTTGGCAAGTGACAGCAGCGTCTAGAGAGGAGGCGGAGCAGAGCAGTCAGTGCAGTGAGAGAAATTTCCCAGCATTCAGAGGGAGGAGGCAGAACTGCACGAGATGAAAATTATCCAGTCAGCCAGCCAGTGACTGATTAAGGGAGGAGACGGGGGAGCGCTGCCAATATCGCTAAGGGAAAGACTGCAGGAGGTGTAAGTGTAAAATTAACTGCACTACACTCATATATAGACATTATATTGGTTCAGTGGGTGGCCATTAAGTACAAGCGTCCCGTAGGAATAGACACAGAGAGAGGTAACTGCTAAAATTACATAGCCCATTGCAAGCCATTAAGGGGCAGGCTGCATTAAGGGCAAAATTAATATATATATATATATATATATATATATGTAAATGCCATACCCTCCAACATTTTACACCTAAAAATTGGTACAAATTAGAAAAAGGGGCGCGAACACGGGTAAAGGGCCTTTTCCTATACTTTCAATGGAAGTTTCGAGAGCCAAAAGTCGGTACAGACCATAAAAAAGGTACTGTACCTATTAAAAGGGTACAGTTGGAGGGTATGAAATGCTGTAAACATTGACATTGTGAACTGCAAAGATGAACTGTCAATAAACAGTTGATATACTTAAAAACAAGTTTCACATGATAAAAATAATAAACTGTTTCAACATGGCTATAGTTATGTTTACTTATAGAGCATATGATTGTTTAATGTCTGTGCATATTGCTCAACAAAACATATTTATATCTGCTATTCGGTCTCATTAGTATCATAGGACTCTACGGTGTCAGGATGGATCCCAGCTGTGTTAAGCATTATCATTTAAATGAGTTTGATGCAAAAACTTACTATGATACATATTTTTCTCCAACTTCTGACAAGCAACTGTTTAATGAAATTGCGTTATTTCCTATGAAAGAGCTTCAGAGACTTAAGACTTCAGGTATGTGTATAAATTGATTTATGTCTGTCATGTATCTTGCAGGGTGATAGTTTTGAGCAAAGGCATACCTACCATAGGTGCAGAGAGTGCAGCTGCTATGGGCCCAGAGCTGAGAGGGGCACACTCCCTGTCACAATTACATGTGTTATATACATTATTTACCATTGGTTGATAGATAGGGGTCCTTACAAACTTTTGCCTTGGGGCCTTCAATATATCTTAGTTATGCTCCTGGACCAGCTCATTGTAATTTGGTATAAAATGAACTGGAGGGCATAATGTTACATAATAAGTACGGGGGCACAATAATGTGGCACAATATGAAGTGGAGGCACTGTATGTCATAATATGAATTGGGAGTACTGTGTTGCATAATGTGCACTGGCAGCCCTACAGGGTGACATGATGTGAACTAGGGCACTACTATGGTTCATAAAATGATGTAGTGGACAACCATGGAGCATAACATTAACTAAGGCACTTGTTGTGTAGACGTATCTCTCTAGAAGCATTGGGAATTTGGGACAGGGGCTCCTTCAAAATATTGCTATGGGGCCCTCAGAGTTCTGGTTTTGAGTCTTAAGAACAATCTGTAGTTTGGTCAGAGCTGCTTTTTAATAATATAATACCTTGTTCCTCCTAACGGATGGATGGAGGAGAAGACAGATCTACCAATAATACTGTATGTTTCAGAGGCTAACATCAAATGCTGCTACCATATCATCCTCAAGGCTAAGCAGGAATACACTTCTGCTCATCTATCTAGAGCTTTTATTATATATATTAAGACAAATGGCTGCGACTAAAGTGTGTTGGGGTTGATGAAGGGAGACAGATGTGGCAGTTATTAACAGTGACAGGAGTGAGATAAATAGGGGGGGAAAAAGTTTAAACTTTATAGAATTGTATTGGTTAATTGGCCCTGAACCTGTTCCAGGTAGTGTACACTTCCCACTATACTGTATATCAAATTATACTTGGAGTACAGTAAGTCATTTTATTTTGTCTATACTGTATATACATTAGAGATGACCGTGGAGTGGACCCCCGTGTTTAACTTTTTGGTTTTGGTGCTAAATGTTCATTGTGTTTTGGTTTTAGTTTGGACAAAATCACCCTCAGATGTTTTGGTTTGGGATTTCAATTTTTTTTATAAAAACAGGTAAAATCATGTCATTTTGACATGTTTTTATTCTTACAATACTACTAACATCAATAACATTTATTTCCAGTTATTTCCAGTCAATTTTGACAACTTCACAGCTCACAATATTGTTAACAACAATATTGGCCAAAGACTGCAGTGAGTTGGCTGGATAAACTAAGCGACAAAGCAGCGGCACAAACACCTGGAAGTTTAAAAACATAGCTCACCTCTATGTAACATAGTGGTACAGCTGTGGCAGACAGGATGGCAGTTTAATAAACTAGATGGTCCTGTACAATGTTTTCATTATTCAAGACCTAGAGGCCTGATGCCAGTAAATGCATTTGAAGGCAGAGTAACAGCCTAGTTGAAGTCACTAATTATAGGATGATATGATTTGATAATTTGAAGATTATATGAAGATTATACAATATAGTTTGATGATACTACTCGGTATCTGTGGAGAAGCTGCAGGAAATAGGGCCTATAAATCTGGATGAGAAACTGTTGATGGATGGTCTTGCAAGATATAGTATGTTAGCCTGCCTCCCGCCACCGCCGCCTCTGCAGGAGACGTGGGAGCGCTGCAGCCAGCTCCCAGGTCTCTGCCTCTCTGCAGCCTGCCTTGATACCTAGCCTGCTGAATAACCACAGCAGATGGATGCCGGATTGCAGGTCACAGGTGAGTGTGTCTCTCTCTCTCTCTCTCTCTCTCTCTCTCTCTCTCTCCCACCCCCCTCTTCCCCCCTCTCTCTCTCTCCCTCCCATAAGAGGTGGACTGCCTTCCATAATGTGTAATTAAAAAAAAAATTGGGGACTGCCATAATGTGTAAGTTGGGGGACTGCCTGCCGTAATGTGTGAATAGGGGGACTGCCTGACATAATTTTTTTTAAAGGGGGACTGCCTGCCGTAATGCGTAAAAAGGGGGACTCTGCCTTTTTAATGTGTAAAAAAAAGGGGGGGACTCTGCCTGCCATAATGTGTAAAATGGAGCTATGTCTGACGTAATGAGTAAAAGTGAGCTGTGCCTGCCGTAATGAGTAAAAGTGAACTCTGCCTGCCATAATAATGGCAGGCAGGTGTGTAATGTGTAAAATGGAGCTATGCCTTCGTAATGCGTAACAGTGAGCTCTGACTGCCATAATGTGTAAAAGGGGGCTCTGCCTGCCATAATATATAAAAGGGAGCTCTGTGGCCACGCCCCTTCCCATGAAACCACGCCCCCCTGTGGCGTGCACTGGCCCTTATTTGTATATGGGGGGCGCCGATGCTGTTTCTTGCACACAGTGCTAAAATGTCTAGTTACGGCACTGCTAGTATTAGTCTACTTCTTGTTGTTTTTCTATGATGAAGACTCACCAGCAGCAGTAGCATTAGTGAAGGTGTTGGTGGTGGAGAATACATGTGCTGGTATCTATCCATGCTGCTCATACAGTACAGTAGCTCATGCTGGGCTGCTTATTTTAAATTAATTTATGTTTTTCCTTTTTGAGATTTTGATAAACAATTTGAATGAACTCATTGCAAATGATGTAACAAGGAGGTGACTAGATTGTTAAAGTCCCTACCTCTACTTACTTTGGTTCTACAAATGGAACAGCTAACTTGACAAATGTTGTCAAGATTTGGGTAAAAACAAAATTCCACAAAAAAGATGTGACTTATTGGGGGTAATTCCAAGTTGATCGCAGCAGGAAATTTTTTAGCAGTTGGGCAAAACCATGTGCACTGCAGGGGAGGCAGATATAACATGTGCAGAGAGAGTTAGATTTGGGTGGGTTATTTTGTTTCTGTGCAGGGTAAATACTGGCTGCTTTATTTTTACACTGCAATTTAGATTGCAGATTGAACTCACCACACCCAAATCTAACTCTCTCTGCACATGTTATATCTGCCCCCCTTGCAGTGCACATGGTTTTGCCCAACTGCTAAAAAATTTCCTGCTGCGATCAACTTGGAATTACCCCTGCTGTTCTTTTACCTAGGCATGTCAATGCACTTCTTATCTCTGGCAAGAACTGCTGTCACTAGTTGTTGACTTCCTTTGACATAAACAACATCATCCTCCTGAATTGTATTAACTTTTGTTTGTCCAAAACATTATCAACATCCTTGTTAGTGTCAGATGCATAATTTTCCCCCTCATCCTCAATTTCTATGTCTAAATCATCACCATCATTACTTTTAGAACTACACATCCTTAAATTTGAAGAGGGTTTAGAAATGTTGGATAAAGGCTCCTCTAGGATTACGGTGTCAGAATCAGAAATGTAAGACACAGACATAGTACTTCTGGGCACTCTTAGACTCTCATAAGGGATTAGTGATGTTTGTGAACATCCAGTTTGCTCTTCGGCCTTTGGGGAACATGTACTAAGCAGTGATAAAAGTGGAGAAGTGAGCCAGTGGAGAAGTTGACCATGGCAACCAATCAGCTGCTCTGTATTCTTTTATAGTATGCAAATTATAAATGTTACATCAATGCTGATTGGTTGCCATGGGCAACTTCTGCACTGGCTCATGGCCCTCATTCCGAGTTGTTCGCTCGCAAGCTGCTTTTAGCAGCATTGCACACGCTAAGCCGCCGCCTACTGGGAGTGAATCTTAGCTTATCAATATTGCGAACGAAAGGTTCTCAAAATTGCGAATAGAAATTTCTTTGCAGTTTCTGAGTAGCTCGAGACTTACTCTTCCAGTGCGATCAGTTCAGTGCTTGTCGTTCCTGGTTTGACGTCACAAACACACCCAGCGTTCGCCCAGACACTCCTCCGTTTCTCCAGCCACTCCCGCGTTTTTCCCAGAAACTGTAGCGTTTTTTCACACACTCCCATAAAACGGCCAGTTTCCGCCCAGAAACACCCACTTCCTGTCAATCACGTTACGATCACCAGAACGAAGAAAAAACCTTGTAATGCCGTGAGTAAAATTCCAATCTTCATAGCAAATTTACTTGGCGCAGTCGCAGTGCGAACATTGCGCATGCGCAATAAGCGGAAAATCGATGCGATGCGAAAAAAATTACAGAGCAAACAACTCGGAATGACCACTCATGTCTTTACTTTTATCACTGCTTAGTACATGTTCTTCTTTTTGTGCACTGATTTGCCTGTTGTAGAGGTGACATTTCTAGACTCACAGCAAGAAAGTGATGCATGCGAGATTATGGAAGTTGCCTGACTGTGTTTGGCCCTGGCTTTCACAATAGGCCTTTAGTGCATGATTTTGCAGTAGCAGGGAAAGCAGAATTTCCTTGCCATGTGTGTGTGGTATATGACATGTTAGAAATGTTATGTTGTTTGGCAGTAACTTTCCTTTCATAGCTAGAAGTGATGTTTTCTTTAAGATTGGGAAATACTGTTTAGATTTGAGGTGTCCTTTACACCTTCTTTACCCTTGACCTTCCTTAGCAGATGTTGAAGAAGTATTAAGACTGGCAGCACTAATACTAGGTTGCTCTTGCTATCAATTGTATCATGATTAAATTGAATGATTCTAAAAGACTTGAAATGTTTTTTTTAGTACACGCAAAAATATATTTTTTTTTGTTGCAATTTATAATATCTTTATAACAGGAAAGAAGGTCTTCCTTGTGGCGCAGCTCCCTCAGACACAGCACTGTTATCAACAGCCGCAGCTCATCTCTGCATCTGGAACCAGGGTCGCCTCTACCTTTAGGCGGCTTCCTAGGGGTGCCAGCTCTGGAGGGTGCCACTGCATTCATCTAGCAAAAAACTGAAGGATGTCTCTGTATGTGGCCTCCTCCTTTTACACTGCGCTGGTTACTGCTACACGTTTAATCAGGTGCAGCCACCACTATCAGACTGTACCACATGGTGCCTCAGTGCTTCCTCTGTGCCAACACGTGTAACATTAAGCCATGTGAAGGCACATAGGAGCCGGATGTAACTATGGCTCCCCAGGGGCGCTCTCACGGCTGCTTCTCATAGCGCTGATGCACCTCCTCCAGGGGGGTTGCAGGTTAGGGGGCACCAGGTTGAAGCTTTGTCTAGGGTGCAGAAAGACATTGCACCGGCCCTGTCTGAAACCAGTCATTGCCTGGCGACAGGGACCCCTTGTCATGCCAGCCGCACTGGCTGATGGTCCGTACAGTTGCTAAGCAACCGGGACTCCTACAGCTGCAGTAATTCCTGGTCCTAGCTGCTACCTGCAGCCGTGATGTGTTCTCTGAATACATGCAGCCTTACAGCTGCAATCTATATTGTCATTAGGATTCTGGTCTTCCTAATAGTCTTTCATTGGTACCTGTTTGTGTTATAGGGCAGTCTGCCCTACTGTATGTTCCTGTGCCTGTGATAGTTTCTAGTGTCTAGTTTCTACAGTAGTTTCTTGTTGGTGGCTTGTCACCGGGAACCTGTTCCCAGAACAGTTCCTGATTTCCTATGTTCCTGAAGTTATCCATTCAGCTAAATTCCAGAATAACCTTATCTTGCTTTAAGTATTTTGAGTGCTATGTGCAGTGATTTTCTGCTGTGTTTTCCATGTGTGTTCTGCTGAGATTCCTGGTAATTAATTGGATTTCTGTGCAGACTCAATATATATCTCTGTCCTGCACTACAACTGTGATTTCCTGTTCATACTTTATTATACTGCTTCTCTAATAATAAGTGACTGTGTATATTCCCATTGCCATGGATATTTATAGTTGGACTTAACGTAATATCCCCTTAACCCATGACAATCATGAATTAGAGATGTAGCCATGATCATCGTGGCTGCGTCAACTTGTTTGCCATGATGCATGTGCACCCGTAGCCATTAACATTACATTAAGCAGCAAGAGTCGCAGCCTGGCATAGTAAGGTGACTGTGCGGCCACTTCACAGCCACAATGACTGTGGCTACATCTGTACACAGGTTTTGTGGCTTGCTGACTTCAAGCCAGCATTTCACCTGGTTTTAATCAGCCACAGAATCTCTGTAATTCATGAGTGTTCCAGTTTAAAGGGATAATATGTTAAGCCTTTCTAATGTGAACAACAGAAGCCACTGTGTTATATCATCATTACTGAATTCTTAGTGCTAGTGCAGATCTGTGTATTCATTCCTCAGTTGCATTCCACAAGTGCTTAAGTATAGTGCTGTACGGACTTCCAGTTCTGGCGCTGCAAGGAGTAGTCGCTCCCAAATGAAGCTCCGGTGCCTCCCGCCACTTACCCTGCTTATCGCCCATTCTGGGCATCCCTTAAGTAGCCAGCCGGCCTTCCCCGCAGTCTCTGTGACTTGCTCTCCTGCATGGAGAAGTTCCTGGCTGTGACCATGCAGGGTAAAGTCTCCCGCAACAATCCTGATGCTGCCCGCGGCTCCTCTTCAAAGGTGGCCGCCGTGACTCCGGAGCTCTGACGGCAGATACTTGGGCTGATGGTCTGGGTGCTATGCTTCCTACTGCTGCTCCCCCTGCTGGGACCCCCACTGTGGGGAACACTTCTCACCCTCAAACTCTGCTGCATGCTCTGTTCTATCTTATGATGGTGGGCCATAAATTAAGCAGTAGGCAGGAACCCTGAGTATTTCTCCTCTATCCCATTATGTGGTAAGCCCTGTTTTACCCCACCTTTTGAGAATAGCAAATTTTCTACCTGGAAATCCTAGGGAATTGATATCATTAGAGACATTTTTGATTCGGATGGGTCGATGTTATCTTCTATGGAACTAGCTGAGAGGCATGCTGTGCTCCCATCTGATTTTTGTATTTTTCTTCAAGTACAACATTATGGGGCAAATTCAGTAAGGATTGCAAAAATTACAAATTAGCAAAACTTGCGAGCGAAAACCATCCTAATAATTGCAATTTTTGCGTACATATTACAAATGTACTCAATTATTGTCTACATGTTTCTGATGTTGCATTTTTTGCTAACAGCAGTGTTTTTCCCTTAAAAAATGCACAACCTACTTTTTTGCACCCAAATTAAAGCAAACTACTCTACAATTGTAAATCAATTCAATCATCACTTAATTGGTCAAATGATTTTGTGGTAATTTAGCAATTATTAGACACCATAGTGTTTTTCTGCAAACATTGACTAATGCCCATAACTGTGTTCAAATATATTCAACTAGAGAGAGTGTGAATTCTAGCCTCTAAACCAGAGGTTCTCAAACTCGGTCCTCGGGAGCCCACACAGTGCATGTTTTGCAGGTAACCCAGCCGGTGCACAGGTGTATTAATTACTCACTGACACATTTTAAAAGGTTCACAGGTGGAGCTAATTATTTCACTTGCGATTCTGTGAGGAGACCTGCAAAATATGCACTGTGTGGGGTAATGAGGACCGAGTTTGAGAACCTCTGCTCTAAACCCTACACAACAGCAATTATTGGTATATGTTTTAACAAACAACACTTTTTTTGGAGTCAAAATATTTTAATTCGGAAACAACAGTAACATTTTTATAAAAATAAAGTGTTTTTTTTGATTGTGAAGTGGTCAAACATTACATATTATTGTTTCTTTGCTTTTATTTACATACCTTACTTTAAGGAATTATGTGTAAATATTTGTTTCAATAAGTATACAAATGGAGCAGAATTTGCAAAACTTGAAAATAAAAAGATGGTGTTGCTGTTCTTCAACATATGTTCATGTGCATAGCGCACACATAAAATAAAAAAAAGTGATTTGTGGTCTGAGGTGTGAGCTTCTTCAGCTGGGTGTAATGAAGCAATGATTGCAGTTTACATGCAGTCTACAACTGAGGTCAGCTTGTGCAATTTTTATGGTAGACCTGTAGTCACTCAAAAACTGCACATCAGAAATGTGCGATCTGTTGTAAAAATTGCGAATGCACCGCCCACCAACCATCAGCATATGCCCACAACACTCCCCGCAACACGCCCCTGATCGTAGTTTTTGTGAGTCCAACCCTTTAGTACGCCTCCAACATGCCTACTTTTCATAGTGCATACGCAGTTTTTGCTAAGTTTTAGAAAAAAATGTTTTTCTCAGTTTGCTATTTGAGTTGCAGAATTTGCCTTTTTTTACGCTTTTTTTTGCTAATTTTGCTGATTTGCGATCCTTGCTGAATTAGGCCCTATGGGGGTCATTCCGAGTTGTTCGCTCGTTGCCAATTTTCGCAATGGAGCGATTAAGGCAAAAATGCACATGTGCAAGGTACGCAGTGCGCATGCGCTAAGTATTTTAGCACAAAACTTAGTAGATTTACTCACGTCCGAACGAAGAATTTCCATCGTTGAAGTGATCGGAGTGTGATTGACAGGAAGTGGGTGTTTCTGGGCGGAAACTGACCGTTTTCAGGGAGTGTGCGGAAAAACCCAGGCGTGTCAGGGAAAAACGTGGGAGTGTCATGAAAAACGGGGGAGTGGCTGGCCGAACGCAGGGCGTGTATGTGACGTCAAACCAGGAACCAAACGGGCTGAGCTGATCGCAGTGTAGGAGTAAGTCTCGAGCTACTCAGAAACTGCTAAGAATTTTCTATTCGCAATTCTGCTAATCTTTCATTCGCAATTCTGCTAAGCTAAGATACACTCCCAGAGGGTGGTGGCCTAGCGTGTGCAATGCTGCTAAAATCTGCTAGCGAGCGAACAACTCGGAATGACCCCCTATGTGCAATCTTTACCCGTTCCCCCTGTGCATGAGCGGAGGAGTGACCACCTGTCCCCTCTTCTATTGTGGTTGCAACTTTTTTCATACAAAACTAGGTGATTATTCTGGGACCTCCTTCCACGCAGTCCTACGGTCCTTTGGCCTTCTACAATTTCCAAATGGTCCTCTGATTGGTCCTGGAACCCAGATACCAATGATTTTCTTTCTCCTCTTCCACATGTGCTTAAATCACTACACTCTGCCCAGCTCCAAGAAATCCATGTCAGGTTTCTACACCGTGCCTATATAGCCTTTTGTTCAGCGGAAACATATGGTTAGTACTGAAAGTGGTCACTGCCCTAAGTGTAGAGCACCTAATGCCCTTTCAATGAATAACTTTTGGCATTGTCCTAAAGTTAAAAAGTTATGGTATAAGGTGCTATAGTATATTAAGTCCACTTTTCACATTCCACCTCCCTATGGACCCAATGGCAATCCTGGGATCCGCACTTCTATGCGGCACTTACCTGTTTCCCAAATACATTTGACCTCTTTCCTTTTATTTTGCTGACCTTGGGGAAAAAGCTAATTTTGAATCAATGGATTCTCCAGCTCTCTCCTACGCTTGAGAATCTTAAAACCTTGCTCACCACTACATTATACCTCGAATGTCAATCCACCCTCCCTGACTTGGAGCTAAATGCTATACGTTTTTATAAGAAATTGGGTCACTATATTGATTCTCTCACTCCCCCACAACAAAAACATATTTTACAGTTCTTTGATTTACTTAGGAATCCTACCGGAAGCTTTGTCTTCCTGTCTAGTTTTTATATATCTGGTCCTTGGATTCTCTTTACTTTCTGTTGCTCATTGATCTCTGTCAGTCTTTTTCTTCCACTGCCTATATTTCTTTTTCTGTCTAAGTCGATGTTTCTTTTTAGGATGTCATTCTGATGATGACTACATACCCCCCCCCCCCCACCCACCCCCCCTCCCTCCCACTCCCCTCCTCCCTCTACCTCCTATCATAGTCCTTGTCATACTCTCTCTTGTTACTGTGATATGTTTCAGTAATTGTTTCTATGTACATTTATTGTGTATATATCTCGGATTTAGGTGATGCATTTTTTGTCATTTTATTGAGCTTTGTCTTTCATAGTTCATGGCATGCTTTGACGCTATTGAACATTGTTGACCACTGTGCTGATGTGAATTTTTTATTATGTCACCTGACCCTCATTTTTCATATCTTGTGTACCATTTTTGTGTTTTACTTATTTCTGTGTTCTTCAAAAAAAAACTCTAATAAAGATATTTAAAAAAGAAAAAGAAAAAAAAGCATAGTGCTTCACTCCCGGATTAAAATTACTCTTGTGCTTCAAATTTATATCCATAGTCTTCATATTACTTCACCGAGATACAGTATCCTTGCTACATCTTACTCCATAATCCTGAACACACTTAGGGTGGGATTCAATTCTTTTTACCCCTTTGCACACCCATTCTGTTTCTGCCCTCAGGGACGTTGTATCATTATTTCAGCTCGCTACCCCCGGAGTAGCGAGGCACCCAACCCTTTACACAGCTGAACCTGATTACTATGGGCGCAATATGCGCGATAACGGAGATCATTTTAGAAAGGAAATTGGGCGTGATATATCATATATCATTTGAATCTCACCCCAGGTATCCTATAGTTATAGTCCTGTCAACTGTATCCTTGCCTTTCTGCATCTGCCTTTAGTTACTATTCCAGCCAATTATCCAGCTAGAATAGTAACTATTCCATATACTGACTCCAGCCAATTGTATGAGCACTTTAAGTACTGGTGTGCCATAGGGCAAAACCTATGTTAGCAATTGGGAAAAACCATGTTGCACTGCAGGTGGGGCAGATGTGACATGTGCAGAGAGATTTAGGGGGTAATTCAGACCTGATTGTTCGCTAGCTGTTTTTTGCAGTCCTGCGTTTGCATAGTTGACGCCCACCAGGGAGTGTATTTTAGCTATGTAAGTGTGCGATCGCATGTGCAGCCGAGCGGTACAAAAATAAATTGTGCAGTTTCTGAGTTTGCCAGGACTTACTTAACCGCTGCGATCACTTCAGCCTGTCCGGGACCAGAATTGACGTCAGACACACGCCCTGCTAATGCTTGGACACGCCTGCGTTTTTCCAACCACTCCCTGAAAACGGTCAGTTGACACCCACAAACACCCTCTTCCTGTCAATCTCCTTGCAAACGGCTGTGCGAATGGATTCTTCGTAAAACCCATCACACAGCAACGATCCGCTTTGTACCCGTGCGATGCGCCTGTGCATGGCAGTGCATACGCATGCGCAGTTCTGACCTGATCGCAGCGCTGCAAAATACGCTAGCGAGCGATCAGGTCTGAATTACCCCCTTAGATTTTGGTGGGGTGTGTTTAAAATAAAATGAAAATTGCAGTGTAGAAATTAAGCAGCCAGAATTTACCCTGCACAGAAACAACATAAAACACCCAAAGCTAAATCTCTCTGCACATGCTACACCTGCAGTGCAACATGGGGGGGTCAGTCTGACCTGATTGCTCGCTGCCATTCATCCCAGCACAGCAATCAGGTCAGAAGTGCGCATGCGCCGGCACCGCTGTGCACCGGCGCATGGCTGACAGCCGGCGACTGTCGTTGCCTAGCGTTCGCCTCTGCCTGATTGACAGGCAGAGCCGTTTGCTGGCCAGGTCCGGCTAACGCAGGCGTGGCCGGACCGCACGGGGGGCAGGCCACAACAGCTGACTGACGTCACACACAGCCGCTGCGACCCGGGCAGCGACAAGTAGCTCCCAGCCAGCATGCAAAGCTGTGCTGGCCAGGAGCAACTCCTGAAGTGCAAAAGCATCGCTGCTGTGCGGGGAAGGGGCGGGCCTGACATTCGGGGCGGAGTAGCCCTGTGCTGGGCATCCCCCCGCATGTCAGTGTGCCTGATTGTAGCCCTGCAAAATTTTGCAGGGCTACTATCAGGTCTGAATTAGACCCATGATTATGCCCAATTGCTAACTTTTTTGGTTTGCTAACAAACCTGAATAACATCCATAATACACTTAGGCAGAGGTTCTCAAACTCGGTCCTCGGGAGCCCACACAGTGCATGTTTTGCAGGTAACCCAGCAGGTGCACAGGTGTATTAATTACTCACTGACACATTTTAAAAGGTCCACAGGTGGAGCTAATTATTTTACTTGCGATTCTGTGAGGAGACCTGCAAAACATGCACTGTGTGGGCCCCCGAGGACCGAGTTTGAGAACCTCTGCACTAAGGGAACAATGGAAGGCTGTTATAGATGGACGTTCCTCACAGTGGCTCTAGAGGTCTCATGTAATTGCGCTGGAGTTCCATAACAAGCACGGTATTTTCTCTAACGTCCTAAGTGGATGCTGGGGACTCCGTCAGGACCATGGGGTTTAGCGGCTCCGCAGGAGACAGGGCACAATAATAAAAGCTTTAGGATCAGGTGGTGTGCACTGGCTCCTCCCCCTATGACCTTCCTCCAAGCCTCAGTTAGATTCTTGTGCCCGGCCGAGAAGGGTGCAATCTAGGTGGCTCTCCTGAGCTGCTTAGAATAAAAGTTTAAGTTAGGTTTTTTATTTTCAGTGAGTCCTGCTGGCAACAGGCTCACTGCTACGAGGGACTTAGGGGAGAGAAGTAAACTCACCTGCGTGCAGGATGGATTTGCTTCTTAGGCTACTGGACACCATTAGCTCCAGAGGGAGTCGGAACACAGGTCTCACCCTGGGGTTCGTCCCGGAGCCGTGCCGCCGACCCCCCTTGCAGATGCCGAAGTTGAAGAGGTCCAGAGGTCCAGAAACAGGCGGCAGAAGACTTTCAGTCTTCATAAGGTAGCGCACAGCACTGCAGCTGTGCGCCATTGTTGTCAGCACACTTCATACCAGCGGTCACTGAGGGTGCAGGGCGCTGGGGGGGGCGCCCTGGGCAGCAATGTATTATACCTTTTTTATGGCTAAAATACATCACATATAGCCCTTGAGGTTATATGGATGTATTTAACCCCTGCCAGATCTCACAAACTCCGGGAGAAGAGCCCGCCGTTTTAGGGGGCGGGGCCTATTCTCCTCAGCACACGGCGCCATTTTCCTGCTCAGCTCTGCTGTGAGGAAGGCTCCCAGGCTCTCCCCTGCACTGCACTACAGAAACAGGGTTAAAACAGAGAGGGGGGGCACTTATTTGGCGATATGATTACATATGTGAAAATGCTATAAGGGAAAACACTTGTATAAGGGGTTGTCCCTGTATAATTATAGCGTTTTTGGTGTGTGCTGGCAAACTCTCCCTCTGTCTCCCCAAAGGGCTAGTGGGGTCCTGTCCTCTATCAGAGCATTCCCTGTGTGTGTGCTGTGTGTCGGTACGTGTGTGTCGACATGTAGGAGGACGATGTTGGTGAGGAGGCGGAGCAAATTGCCTGTATTGGTGATGTCACTCTCTAGGGAGTCGACACCGGAATGGATGGCTTATTTAGGAATTACGTGATAATGTCAACACGATGCAAGGTCGGTTGACGACATGAGACGGCCGGCAAACAAATTAGTACCTGTCCAGGCGTCTCAGACACCGTCAGGGGCTTGTAAAACACGGACACTGACTTCAGTGTCGACGGTGAAGAAACAAACGTATTTTCCTTTAGGGCCACACGTTACATGTTAAGGGCAATGAAGGAGGTGTTACATATTTCTGATACTACAAGTACCACAAATAAGGGTATTATGTAGGGTGGGAATAATCTACTTGTAGTTTTTCCTGAATCAGATAAATTAAAGTGTGTGATGATACGTGGGTTTCCTCCGATAGAAAATTATTTGAGGTATACCCTTTCCCGCCAGAAGTGAGGGCGAGTTGGAAAACACACCTTAGGGTGGATAAGGCGCTCACACGCTTATAAAAACAAGTGGCGTTACCGTCTCCAGATACGGCCGCCCTCAAGGAGCCAGCTGATAGGAAGCTGAAAAATATCCTAAAAAGTATATACACACATACTGGTGTTATACTACGACCAGCAATCGCCTCAGCCTGGATGTGCAGCGCTGGGGGGGCTTGGTCGGATTTCCTGACAGAAAATATTGATACCCTTGACAGGAACAATATTTTATTGACTATAGAGCATTTTAAGAATGCATTTCTATATATGCGAGATGCACAGAGGGATATTTGCATTCTGGCATCAAGAGTAGAGGTGATGTCCATATCTGCCAGACGATGTTTATAGACACGACAGTGGTCAGGTGATGCAGATTCCAGACGGCACATGGAAGTATTGCCGTATAAAGGGGCGGTCCATCGGACCTGGTGGCCATGGCAACAGCTGGAAAATCCACTTTTGTTACCCCAAGTCACATCTCAGCAGAAAAGGACACAGTCTTTTCAGTCTCAGTCCTTTCGTACCCATAAAGGCAGGCGGGCAAAAGGCCAGTCATATCTGCCCAGGGTTAGAGGAAAGGGAAGAAGACTGCAGCAGGCAGCCCATTCCCAGGAACAGAAGTCCTCCACAGCTTCTGCCAAGTCCGCAGCATGACGCTGGGGCCATACAAGCGGACTCAGGTGCGGTGGGGGGTCATCTCAAGAGTTTCAGCACGCAGTGGGCTCACTCGCAAGTGGACTCCTGGATCCTACACGTAGTACCCCAGGTGTACATTGGAAATTCGAGACGTCTTCCCCTCACAAGTTCCTGAAGTCTGCTTTACCAACGTCTCCCTCCGACAGGGAGGCAGTATTGGGAAAAAATTCACAGGCTGTATTCCCAGCAGGTGATAATCAAAGTACCCCTCCTACAACAAGGGAAGGGGTATTATTCCACACTATATTGTGGTACTGAAGCCAAACGGCTCGGTGAGATCTAAAAGATTTGAACAATTACATACAAGGGTTCAAATCAAGATGGAGTCACTCAGAGCAGTGATAGCGAACCAGGACGATATGGTGTCACTGGATATCAGGGACGCTTACCTACATGTCCAAATTTTGCCCTTCTCACCAAGGGTATCTCAGGTTCGTGGTACAGAACTGTCACTATCAGTTCAGACGCTGCCGTTTGGATTGTCCACGGCACCCCGGGTCTTTACCATGGTAATGGCCGAAATGATGATTCTTCCTAAAAGAAATATGGACGCTTTCCTGATAAGGGCAAGGTCCAGAGAACAGTTGGCGGTCGGAGTAGCACTATCTCAAGTAGTTCTACGACAGCACGAGTGGATTCTAAATATTCCAAAATCGCAGCTTTTAATGTTCCTAGGAATGATTCTGGACACAGTCCAGAAAAGGATGTTTTCTCCCGGAGAAGAAGGCCAGGGAGTTATCCGAGCTAGTCAGGAACCTCCTAAAACCAGGAAAGGTATCAGTGCATCATTGCACAAGGGTCCTGTGAAAAATGGTGGTTTCTTACAAAGCGATCCCATTCGGTAGATTTCACGCAAGAACCTTTCAGTGGAATCTGCTGGGAAAATGGTCCGGATCGCATCTTCAGATGCATCAGCGGATAACCCTGTCTCCAAGGACAAGGGTGTTTTCTTCTGCGGTGGCTGCAGAGTGCTCATCTATGAAAGGGCCGCAGATTCGACATTCAGGACTGGGTCCTGGTGACCACGGATGCCAGCCTGAGTGGCTGGGGAGCAGTCACACAAGGAAAAAATTTCCAGGGAGTGTGATCAAGTCTGGAGACTTCTCTCCACATAAATATACTGGAGCTAAGGGCAATTTACAAGGCTCTAAGCTTAGCAAGACCTCTGCTTCAAGGTCAGCCGGTATTGATCCAGTGGGACAACATCACGGCAGTCGCCCACGTAAACAGACAGGGCGGCACATGAAGCAGGAGGGAAATGGCAGAAACTGCAAGGATTCTTCGCTGGGCGAAAAATCATGTGATAACACTCTCATCAGTGTTAATTCCGGGAGTGGAAAACTGGGAAGCAGACTTCCTCAGCAGGCATAACCTCCACCCGGGAGAGTGGGGACTTCAGCGGGAAGTCTTCCACATGATTGTAAACCGTTGGGAAAAACCAAAGGTGGACATGATGGCGTCCCGCCTGAACAAAAAACTAGACAGATATTGCGCCAGGTCAAGGGACCCTCAGGCAATAGCGGTGGACGCTCTGGTAACACTGTGGGTGTACCAGTCAGGGTATGTGTTCCCTCCTATGCATCTCATACCAAAAGTACTGAGAATCATAAGAAGGAGATGAGTAAGAACGATACTCGTGGTTCCGGATGGGTCAAGAAGGACTTGGTACCCGGAACTTCAAGAGATGCTCACGGAAGAACCGTGGCCTCTACCTTTAAGAGAGGACCTGCTCCAGCAGGGGCCTTGTCTGTTCCAAGAATTACCGCGGCTGCGTTTGACGGCATGGCCGTTGAACGCCGGATCCTGAAAGGGCATTCCAGATGAAGTCATCCCTACCCTGGTCGAAGCCAGGAAGGATGTAACCGCAAAACATTTTCACCGCATTTGGCGAAAATATGTTGCGTGGTGTGAGGCCAAGAAGGTCCCTACAGAGGAATTCCAACTGGGTCGTTTCCTACATTTCCTGAAAACAGGACTGTCTATGGGCCTAAAATTAGGGTCCATTAAGGTTCAAATTTCGACCCTGGTCGAATTTCTTCCAGAAAGAACTGGCTTCAGTGCCTGAAGTTCAGACGTTTGTAAAAGGGGTACTGCATATACAGCCTCCTTTGGTGCCCCCAGTGGCACCTTGGGATCTCAAATGTTGTTTTGAGTTTCCTAAAGTCACATTGGTTTGATCCACTCACCACTGTGGAATTAAAATATTTCACATGGAAGGTGAAGATTCTATTAGCCCTGGCTTCAGCCAGGCGTGTGTCAGAATGGGCGGCTTTATCATATAAAAGCCCTTACTTAATTTTTCATTCTGACAGGGCAGAATTGAGGACTCATCCTCAATTTCTCCTTAAAGTGTTTTCTGTTTTTCACATGAACCAACCTATTGTGGTACCTGCGGCTACTAGGGACTTGGAGGACTCCAAGTTACTTGACGTTGTCAGGGCCCTGAAAATATATGTTTCCAGGACGACTGGAGTCAGAAAATCTGACTCGCTGTTTAGCCTGTATGCACCCAACAAGATGGGTGTTCCTGCTTCTAAGCAGACGATTGCTCGCTGGATTTGTAGTACAATTCAGCTTGCACATTCTGTGGCAGGCTTGCCACAGCCAAAATCAGTAAAAGCCCATTCCACAAGGAAGTGGGCTCATCTTGGGCGGCTGCCCGAGGGGTCTCGGCTTTACAACTTTGCCGAGATGCTACTTGGTCAGGGGCACACCCTGACTGAGGAGGACCTGGAGTTCTCTCATTCGGTGCTGCAGAGTCATCCGCACTCTCCCGCCCGTTTGGGAGCTTTGGTATAATCCCCATGGTCCTGACGGAGTCCCCAGCATCCACTTAGGACGTTAGAGAAAATAAGAATTTACTTACCGATAATTCTATTTCTCGTAGTCCGTAGTGGATGCTGGGCGCCCATCCCAAGTGCGGATTGTCTGCAATACTTGTACATAGTTATTGTTACAAAAATCGGGTTATTCTTGTTGTGAGCCATCTTTTCAGAGGCTCCTTCGTTGTTATCATACTGTTAACTGGGTTCAGATCACAGGTTGTACGGTGTGATTGGTGTGGCTGGTATGAGTCTTACCCGGGATTCAATATCCTTCCTTATTATGCACGCTCGTCCGGGCACAGTATCCTAACTGAGGCTTGGAGGAGGGTCATAGGGGGAGGAGCCAGTGCACACCACCTGATCCTAAAGCTTTTATTATTGTGCCCTGTCTCCTGCGGAGCCGCTAAACCCCATGGTCCTGACGGAGTCCCCAGCATCCACTACGGACTACGATAAATAGAATTATCGGTAAGTAAATTCTTATTTTTTGGATACATTTTCTTTAACTCACACGTTCTCTAGTGATATCCTGTACATTACCTACTGCAGTGTAGACAGGGCCTAATTCATGTTTGTACGGAAAAGCCTATGCAATCGTGAATTATCAAGCTACAGACTTGCTGATTATAACAATTGAGGCTGCTGCCCAGAAAAGAATATAGATGTCCATCGGAGCCCTCACAAGTCTCGAACAACTGTGGTGCATACAATACACAATATCAATGCAATAATGAAGAAGGGACTATTTTTATATTCCTATTTACTTTTTTCTTACCCATGCTGACAAACACTTATTCTGTATCTTGTCTATTAAGAAAATACTATTTTAAATAATAATAATAATAATAATAATAATAAAAGTAAAATGTTAAATTAAATTCATTATACAATACAAAAAAAGAGTGCGCCACTAAGGAAGCCTTCTTTGGCATAGACCCACTAGTGGTCCTACTGAACCCCTAACCCCAATAGTGAGGAACATCAACTCCCAGAGTGGTCTATGGTCACGAATTCCGACCATACTTACCTACTCTCCCGGAATGACGTGGAGGCTCCCAAAAATTGGGTGGTGCTCCCGGACCCCTGGAAGAGATGGCAAATCTCCGGGCCAACAGCACTTGCCTGCATTTCCCCCACGTGCTCCCGCAGACAAAGGAGGCAGCCTGAATATTGGCAAGTATGATACAGACTGCAGTCGTGATGCTGGCACCATGTTTTTCTATATACATGATCACAGCTGAAGGCAGATACAGGCCCCAAAAATGGCCATGATACACTGGCATTTTTGTTACCACCACCTGTTTTCTCCCACAAATGGTCCCTTCCTGTCAATCACCCTGCTTTGAAATGTGAGGGGCATCGCAAAGGTACTGTGGTGTGTGCACAGTCTGATTGTGGGTCATGAATTAGGCTCATAGATCAGAAAAAAGTCTGCAAGTAACTTTGTCTTTAGCAAACATACAAAACACAAGAGCCTCTTTGCTTTGTATCAAAGGATTGCATGTGGTACTAGGGGTATATTTGCTGAAGTGTGGGTTTTCAGAGGTGGAGATGTTGCAACTAATCAGATTCTGGTTACCAACTTCTAGAAGGTACTAGATAAATGATAAATAGAATCTGATTGGTTGCTATGAACAACATCTCCACATCTGAAAACCCGCACTTTAGTAAATATGTCCCCTTGGGCCCCCTACTAGCTGAATACCCATGATTTTCCAATGCATGTAACTTTCATTTTGAAGGACTTCCTGGTAAACTACATTTGTAGTCTTTTCTTCAGGCTGGAGAATGGCAAGGCTGTCAGAGGAGCTGACTCTGGAACAGGCAACATACTGGCCATAGGAGAAGCAGTCACTCCTCAGATACACACCAGACACATTCAAACTCTGCCCCTGAGCTTTGTTAATGGTCATGGCATAGCAGACCTTTACTGGGAACTGCAGACATTTGAAATGGAAATGGTAGTATAATGGTATCAGAGGAATTATCGGAATGAAGACAGTTTTACCCTGTCTGACACCTGTCAATATTGTCACATTATTTACATGTTCATGCATAGTCTTCACCTGCAGTACCATTGCACAGTTTGGGTGGATTCAAGTTGCATAAAAGCATTATGGGGGCGCCGACCTTGAGATAGAGTACATGAGATGGTATTCCGGGTGGGTTCAGAGCATGCAGAAACTCAACAGGTTAATGAATGGTGTCCTCCACCTCCACCATGCTATCAACCGACTCGCACCTGTGACACGTGCTAGCCCAGAGAGACAAAAGGAGATTAGGGAGGTAAATGTGTGGCTAAGAAATTGGTGTGGGAAGGAGGGATTTGTTTTCCTGGAACACTGGGCAGACTTCTCGGTCAGGCGCCATCTTTTATGTCCCAATGGATTGCACCTGAACGAGAAGTGGGTAGCAGTGCTCAGGGAAAGGATGGTTAGAGGGTTGGAGTAGATTTTAAACTAGGTGTCTGGGGGTGGGACTAGAAAGAATGAACAGGATGATGAGTGAGAGCAGCAATGAGGGGTGTATTAAGTAAATTGGGGGTGTAGAAGGGGGAGGAGAAAATGATGCAGCATTGGTAAATCAAGGAATACTCATTTAAGCAAGGAAAAAGAACCAACAACAAAAACATAGGAAAAGGGGAATAACTAAAGTGTATGCTTATCATGACTGGGCAGCAGATTTGGAGGGATAAACTCTCTTAAGGAGAGACAGGGATAACAAAAGAGGAGGAGGTCTTTATGTCTTTATGTTAAACCATTCTTAAAACCATATTTAATGGAGGTTATGTATGAGGGGACTGGAGATAATGTGGAGGCATTATGGGTTGAATTTTCAAGTGGGGGAAAAGGAACAAAAAAGCTATTGATAGGGACATGCTACAAACCACCTGACATTCATGTGACTGATGAGGTACAACTCTTGCAACAAATTGAAAAAGCTGCAGGACTGGTGGAGGTCCTAATCATTGAGGACTTTAATAATCCTGACATTAATTGGAACAAGGTATCATGTGATACAGCTAGGGGAAATCGGTTACTAAATATGCTAAAAGATCACTACTTGTTTCAAGTAATCGAGGAGCCAACTAAAACCAGGACTTTTCTGGACCTAGTACTAATTAATATTGTGGAGATAATATCAAATACTTAAGTAGGGGAGACCTTGGGAAACAGTGATCATAATATGGTCACATTCAATATTAGTTTTCAAAAGCATCACTATAAAGGTTCAACAAAGACTTTTAACTTTAGAAAAGCTAACTTCGACATGCAGAAACAAGCACTAAAGGACATTGACTGGGATACTTTGTTAAAAACTAGAGATGAGCGGGTTTGGATGTAACACCAGAATTAACGCCAGTTCGCTTTTATCCGGATGTTTCTTATTGGCTATCCAAAACACGTGATGTCCGTGAGCCAATAAGATGCGGTTTTGAGAACCGAGTAAATCCGAGTAAAACCGAGTAAAACCGAACCCGCTCATCTCTAATATAAACCTATGTGGCTTAGTAAGAAGGTTAAGGAAGAAATTGATAAAAAGAGGTGCACTTTCAAAGCATTCAAATCAGATGGGAAGGCGGGGTCATTCCACTACTACAATGAATGTAACAAGAAATGCAAAAAAGAAATCAGAGCAGCTGAAATAGAAAATGAAAAGCAAATAGCTAAGGAGAGTAAAACAAACCCTAAAAAGTATTTTTAAGTATATAAACGGTAAAAGGTTAAAAAAAGAGAATATAGGACCTTTAATAGTAGAGGTAGGAGTATTAATTAATGATGACAAACCAAAAGCAGAAATATTAAACAAATGTTTTTCACCAGTGATTACTCGGGAGAACCAGATGGTGGAGGTAGTGAATAACATAAGTAATGATAATGAACCGTTGCTGAGTATTTGTTTAAGTGAGGAAGTAGTCCGTGAGAAACTAAATACAATTAAGATTAATAAATCTCCTGGTCCAGATGGATTTCATCCAGGAGTTCTTATGGTGCTAAAATCAGAACTAGCAAGGACTGGTGTATTGCAGAGGTAATCCCAATATTTAAAAAAGGAATCAAAACTCATCCTGGCAACTATAGACCGGTTAGTTTGACATCTACAGTGGGGAAAATATTGGAAGGAATATTATGGGATTGCATAAAGGAGTACTTGGATACCTCCAATGTTATACATAGGAATTAGCATAGTTTTGTGAGAGATAGGTCATGCCAAACTAACTTAATTAGCTTCTGTGAGAAAGTGAGTGATAATCTTGACTGGGGAAACATAGTTGATGTGGTCTATTTAGATTTTGCTAAAGCCTTCGATACAGTGCCTCACATTAGGCTGATTTTCAAACTAAGAGAGCTCGGCCTAGGAAACACAATTTATACTTGGATAAGTAATTGGCTGGATAACAGAGAACAGCGATTTGTGGTTATTGGGATGTACTCCAACTGGGCCACTGTATTCAGTGGAATACCGCAAGGGTCAGTACTTGTGTCATTACTGTTCAATATATTTATTAATGACCTAGGAATAGGTCTGGAAAGCACAGTGTCAATTTTTGCAGATGATATCAAGCTACAGTATGTAGGGTAATTAACTCAGAAAAGGATTCAGAGTCCCTACAGAACAACTTATTTAAACTGGAAGTTTGGGCAGCTAAATGGAGAATGAGGTTTAATATACAAAACTGTAAAGTCATTCACTTTGGGACTAAAAATAATCCTGCATCCTACAAATTAAATGGAGAAAATTTAGGGTAGACGGTATTGGAAAAAATGTTTGGGGTGCTCATTGATAATAGACTTAACAACAGTACCCAATGTCAAACTGCATAAACAAAGGCAAATAAGGTACTAGCATGCATAAAACGGAGTATTGATACAAGGGATGAAAGCATAATCCTACCGTTATATGAATCATTGGTACGGCCACATCTTGAATATTGTGTACAATTCTGGGCACCACACTCTAAAAAAATATATCTTAAAGCTTGAAAGGGTTCAGAGGTGAGCTACAAATTGATAAAGGGGTTAGAGCAGAGTTTCTCAAACTGTGTGCCGTTGCACCCTAGGGTGCCCTGGGACACTTGTAGGGGTGACCTGGGTTTGTGATCCAGAACCAATTCAAATTTTTTATGGTCAATAAAATAGGCCAAACCAGTGCTGATGACTTCCAATTATAAAATATGTGAACAAACAGAAGTGAATCCTGTCCCTTTCCACACTGACCCTAAGGAACACATTTAAACAAAATTTAGTTAATTTTATGTTTTTTCTGATTTCTCTATAAGAAACATTTGGACTAGGGGAGCTGTGAAAAAAATTCAGATACTCTAGGGCGCATTGACTCAAAAAAAAAGTTTGAGAATCACTGGGTTTAAGGCACTGGATTATTAGGCATCTAAGAGGAGAAATTATAAATAATTATAAATATATAAAGGGACAATACAAGGAGCTAATAGGAGATCTGTTTATTGAGAGATTGAGAAATCTCTTCACAGGACACGCGGACTCCCTCTGAGGTTAGTGGATAGGAAATTTCATACCGAGTGAAGGGGGGGGGGGGGTTCTTCACAGTAAGGGCAGTAAGGATCTGGAATTCTTTGCCAGCGAAGGTAGTAATGGTGGAAGTTAAAATGGTTTAAAACCATCTAGATAAATTTTTAACTGAAAAAGATATCAAAGGATATAGCATCTATGATGAATGTATTTTAGAAAAACTATGCATTCTGGTTGTCAACTAGACAAAAAACGGTCTTCAGTTGAGTCATTATGGGTAAATCTATGGTTTTATAGAGAATAGTATAGGATCAAAAATAAAGGTTGAACTCGATGGACAACTTGTCTTTTTTCAACCTCATTAACTATGTTACTATGTACATACCATATTAGTAGCCAGCTTCTTCAACAGAGTGTTGTTGATGTTAACTGCTGAGTCATTTATTGGAGTGAGAATAGCCCTCTCCCTAAGCCATGAGATACTTTTACTTCCATTCTCATTCAAGACCGGATAGATTCTCTCAGTAAAAGCTTTCAAGTCGTAGACTAAATCGCAGAGGTTTTCCAGAATACGGACTCTTCCCTCCTCCTCCAACAACTTGCCATCCCCTATTTTCAGAAGTAATTCATAAACTTCCTCTGCTTTCAAGTCGTCTTTAAGGTGCATTTGCATGTTGACCCTCAAGGAAAGGACATTGACTCTTGGCCATAAGTAGGATGACTTGAGACATGCCTTGACCTCGTTGGCGCGTGTCCCCAGAATCACAACAGGTAAGGTCTTCCTAATGTCTCCAGCCAGCAGCACCGTTACCCCACCCATCAGACGGGTGAAGCTCCTGATGTCCTGAGTGTCCAGTTAAGAGTCTTAATGCCCCCCTTGTTTCCTATGGTGCACTCGTCCCAAACGATGAGCTTGTCCTCTCGAAGTTCCTGAGCCATGTCACTCTGCTTAGAGATGTTGCAGAGTGCTGACTCCGAGTGGTTCAGAATGAGATGCAACATAAAGGTAGAGTGAGCCAACTTGTCACCATCAAGCAAAGTGGTGGCGATACCTGAGGAAGCAACGACAATGGCTATCTTCCTATCGTTACTGACTTTGGCTAAAAACAGATTAATCAAAAAGGTTTTTCCGGTCTAAATCTTTTTTGGATTAAGAGATAATGAATAATTTATAAAAAAAAAAAGCATTTCATCCCTTTTCACCCCTTTGAGGGTGGAACATTGACAATTCCCTTCTTAGTAGGTGCCTACATAACAAAACAAAGCTACTGTCTAAATTTTAAGTTAGGTTCCTAGTCCTCATGGTACCGGAGATTTCATGATGAGTCGGTGAGTCAGTCAGCGATATTTGGCTTTTTATATGTATATATACTATATATATATATATATATATATATATACACACAGAGGAAAAACCACAGCACTCACCACACCAGAAGCGGGGCACAGCTATGCACTTACCACTCACAGGGTGGGGTGCATGTAACACTGCACTCTCCACCACAGAAGCGGGGTACACAGCTGTACTTACCACTCACAGGGCGGGGTGCATGTAGCCCATGACCACATCGCTCTAATAAATACAAACAGAGAACCCAGCACTCACCAAGGTAAACTCACTTATCCTCAAGTAGTCAGGTTTTAAGACTCTGTGATAGTGTAGGACCTGCATGAAGGTGGGGTACCTTGAAAATCGGTATGCAGGCTTCCGTGCATTGGCCAATCCACCAACTAAACCCCCATCATTTATTTATTGAATTGTTGAGGATAAGTGAGTTTACCTTGGTGAGTGCTGGGTTCTCTGTTTGTTTGTATATATATATATATGTATATATTTTCCAACACTTGCCCCGTCACTCCTCCTAAAGTAGCTGGCTGTGGTGCCCTTCCTTGTGGGCCGGCAGGTCCACCAGTATACAAACAAAGAAATTAGGTGGCACTCACAGGCTTGTAATAAAACGTGAAAACTCCGTGAAGAGATTTATTGTGCAAACCAGTAACGTTTCGGGGACGTGTCCCCTTCCTCAGACAATTCAAAAATGACAAATACAGTGTATAAATAGCATACAGTGACCCCACTTACCCCCATCCTCACGACTCCCAGCTGCGTGGACCACGGCTTGTCTCGGCATCTCTCGGCCCGCACTTCCGGTTTCGGCTTCTCCGCCCGACCGGAAGTGACGCATGCGGGCTTCGCCGGTCACCATGGAGACGCGCTGGGAGCCCTGTGAATACAAAAAACACATGTAACCAAGCGAGACACACATTATTCACTATGGAAAATCACACATTATAAAACTGCGTTCAATCTAAACTAGAGTGTCAATAAAAACCTGTGTGTAACGTACACAAACACACTATCAAAACATAAGCATCTAAAATAAGAGATGATGTTATTAAAAAGATATTTATAACATTACAAAGTGATATTAAAAAGTGATATTAAAAAGTGATGAATAATAAATAAGTCGGGTGCTGCAAAATCTTAAATACCATACGTTTCTCATATAATACATAATCATGGATGGCACAGGGCCAAAATGACACCAAATCTGGGGGGCGCTGTGTAAGTATTAATAGTACATTTTTCTAAGCCTGATTAACCCTCTATTAGTACATATACCTAAACCGTGTGGATACACAAGATGAACCTGTTTACTCTCAGGACTAATTATTGAATCCGGATGATTCTTACCCACTTCTCTATCAATATGATTACCACAGACTCTGGACTCAAATGAGTCTGGCCTAGTTTATAAGAAATTGATTAATCCTAGTGACTCATTCAGTCCTTTAGGGGCTAGACAATCCAGGCGGAAAATCCACCTGGATTCTAGCTGTAACAATTTTTTCCCCCTATCGCCACCTCTTAAGGACGCTGGAACGTGGTCAATGGCCCTATATCTAAGGCTTGCCAACGTATGATGCTGTATGGCGAAATGCCTGGCCACCGGTTGGTCACTGGTCCCTGTTGCTAGAGCGGCCCGTATAGCGGACCTATGCTGAGTTAGTCTGACAAATTATCCACTAAATGGCCGGTTGTGCCATTATTCTATACCTTGCCGAAGATCCACAAGGACGCACAGAGACCACCGGGGAGACCGATTATCTCGGCCCGTGGGTCTCTGTGCGAACCGGTGGCGGTGTTTTTAGACACATTTTTGCAGCCATGTGTACAAGCCACTTTTACTTATCTGAAGGACACGAATATGTTGTTAGAGAGATTAGCAGGGTTGGGACTGGTACCCAGTGAAACCACCATGGTCACATTGGACGTGACCAGCCTCTATACATGCATCCCCCATGAGGCGGGGCTGGAGGCGGTTAGACGGCTGATCACGGGCAATAGCCTTTATTCGGGTCCTGATATTGATTTGTTTATTGAATTGTTAAACTTTACATTAACGCATAACTTCTTTTTATTTAATGGGAAGTTTTATAGGCAATTACAGGGCTGCTCGATGGGGTCCCCGGTGGCCCCAGCATTCGCCAACAGTTTTATGTGGGAGGTAGAACGGGATTTATTCTTTGTAGATGTAAATATTTCAAGTAAGATTTTACTTTACTTTCGCTACATTGATGACCTCCTGGTCCTGTGGAAAGATGATATACAAAAACTAATTGAGATAATCCTGAAACACAATAACACCAATAGCCCCATTAAATTGACTTGGACATTAAGCAAGACTGACATTTGCTATTTGGATGTTCGGATCCATCTGGTTGAGGGAAGGGTTGAGACATCCCTATACAAAAAACCCACAGATCGGAATACCGTGCTTAGGGCTGAGAGTTCTCACCCCAAAGCGATGATCCGCAGTCTACCTTACTCACAACTCCTCAGAGTCTGCAGAAATAATACAGATCCTAACATACGTGAGACGCAGCTAGAGGAGATGATAACAAAATTTAGTGAGAGAGGATATGCATTAGCCGAACTTAAGAAAGCACGAGATAGAGCATTGATTAATTTTCAAAAACAGGCCAAACAGCGCCACAAAATTTTGCCCAGAGAAACCATTCCATGGGTTACTGAGTTTAATGCCAACAGCCCTGCCCTGGTTAAACAAGTTAGGAGCTTGTGGCGAATGGTTACCACGGACCCAGAGTTAAAATGCTTCCAAAATAGTAAACTTTTGGCGAGTTTCTCCAGGGGTAAAAATTTGAAAGACTTGGTTGTCAAGACCGATGTCACAGGTTTTGACGCCAAGAATGCACCCAAGCATTTTCTAAGCAAGAAAAATGGATGCTTTAAATGCTTGGGGTGCACGACCTGTTCATTTTTCTTAGTGGGTGAATCTTTTCCCCATCCACATACCGGCCGAAGATTGAAGATCAGGTGGCCACTCACCTGCACGTCTCGTTTTGTCATCTACATAATTATCTGCCCGTGTGGGCTCTATTATGTGGGCAAAACGGAGTGCCAATTGAAGGTCAGACTAACTCAGCATAGGTCCGCTATACGGGCCGCTCTAGCAACAGGGACCAGTGACCAACCGGTGGCCAGGCATTTCGCCATACAGCATCATACGTTGGCAAGCCTTAGATATAGGGCCATTGACCACGTTCCAGCGTCCTTAAGAGGTGGCGATAGGGGGAAAAAATTGTTACAGCTAGAATCCAGGTGGATTTTCCGCCTGGATTGTCTAGCCCCTAAAGGACTGAATGAGTCACTAGGATTAATCAATTTCTTATAAACTAGGCCAGACTCATTTGAGTCCAGAGTCTGTGGTAATCATATTGATAGAGAAGTGGGTAAGAATCATCCGGATTCAATAATTAGTCCTGAGAGTAAACAGGTTCATCTTGTGTATCCACACGGTTTAGGTATATGTACTAATAGAGGGTTAATCAGGCTTAGAAAAATGTACTATTAATACTTACACAGCGCCCCCCAGATTTGGTGTCATTTTGGCCCTGTGCCATCCATGATTATGTATTATATGAGAAACGTATGGTATTTAAGATTTTGCAGCACCCGACTTATTTATTATTCATCACTTTTTAATATCACTTTTTAATATCACTTTGTAATGTTATAAATATCTTTTTAATAACATCATCTCTTATTTTAGATGCTTATGTTTTGATAGTGTGTTTGTGTACGTTACACACAGGTTTTTATTGACACTCTAGTTTAGATTGAACGCAGTTTTATAATGTGTGATTTTCCATAGTGAATAATGTGTGTCTCGCTTGGTTACATGTGTTTTTTGTATTCACAGGGCTCCCAGCGCGTCTCCATGGTGACCGGCGAAGCCCGCATGCGTCACTTCCGGTCGGGCGGAGAAGCCGAAACCGGAAGTGCGGGCCGAGAGATGCCGAGACAAGCCGTGGTCCACGCAGCTGGGAGTCGTGAGGATGGGGGTAAGTGGGGTCACTGTATGCTATTTATACACTGTATTTGTCATTTTTGAATTGTCTGAGGAAGGGGACACGTCCCCGAAACGTTACTGGTTTGCACAATAAATCTCTTCACGGAGTTTTCACGTTTTATTACAAGCCTGTGAGTGCCACCTAATTTCTTTGTTTATATATGTATATATATATATATACAGGATGGGTATCCCATATCCAAAATTAATGGGGCCAGAAGTATTTTGGATATCGGATTTTTCCGTATTTTGGAAAGATTGCGTATCATAATGAGATATCATGGGGATCGGATCTCAGTCTAAGCACAGAATGCAGTTATGTTTCACATACACCTTATACACACAGCCTGAAGGTCATTTCAGCCAATATTTTTAATAACTTTGTGTATTAAACAAGGTTTGTGTACATTGAGCCATCAAAAAACAAAAGTTTCACTATCTCACTCTCACTCCAAAAAGTCTGTATTTCGGAATATTCCGTGTTTCGGATATTTGGATATGGGATACTCAACCTGTATATGTATACATATATATGTAAATATATATATATATATATATATATTAGAGATGTGCACCGGAAATTTTTCGGGTTTTGCGTTTTGGATTCGGTTCCGCGGCCGTGTTTTGGATTCGGACGCGATTTGGCAAAACGTCCCTGAAATTTTTTTATCGGATTCGGGTGTTTTTTTTCAAAAACTCCTCAAAAACAGCTTAAATCATAGAATTTGGGGGTAATTTTGATCCTACAGTATTATTAACCTCAATAACCACAATTTCCACTCATTTCCAGTCTATTTTGAACACCCCACAATACTATTTTTAGTCCTAAAATTTGCACAGAGGTCGCTGGATGACTAAGCAAAGCGACCCAAGAGGGTGGCACAAACACCTGGCCCATCTAGGAGTGGCACTGCAGTGTCAGACAGGAGGGCACTTAAAAAAATAATATTAAACAAAGCGTGTGTACATTCACACAATTCATTTATGTTTTATATACAAGAAATTTTTCCCCTTGCGCTAATATAATCAAATTGAAGCAACAGGGCATAAATATACTTGATACATCAATTATTTTATAATAGTTTTTAATATCTATAAGATCGATCACATAAAAAACAATATATCACATCAAAGTTAATATGCGCATATAAACTCCCCAATAATATATAAAAAATTCTAATCATAAGAGGTCGATCATATAACTAAAATCCTGTAATTGTCCACAGCAGACTGCACTGGTGGCTGTAATGGTAATAATATCTTTATCTGATTCCTGAATAGGACAGTCCCGTATGATATAGTATGGATTGTCCCCTGGATTAAATAACAAACGGTAAAGAGTATTTAGGTTTTTACCAATGCAAATGCTTTTCGTGTGCTCACAACAGGGTTAATTCCTTAGTGCAAAGGAGAGCTGTCCTTTTGAGCCTGGAGGTTGAAGTCCGGAACCAGGGCTCGGCACACTGCAGGCGCCTTTAGCTGATTGAGCTCCCGTCTTCCAGCTGCCGCATATAGCGTCCTCCGTCTCCCGCTAGTCAGCCTCACAAGAGCAAACCTTTACACTATGAGGAAGCTCCAAATAGGAGCAAAACGCGTCAGGGAAGTTGCCCTTTTGGGGACCCAATGGACTCCTCTTGCTGGTACAATCCGTTATGAATACGTGTGCACTGCTATATAATTGATGTATCAACTATATTTATGTCCTGTTGCCTCAATTTGATGATATTACCGAGAGGGGAAATATTTCTTTTTTTAGTTTCACACTTGATTATATCAGGTGATTTTTTTTGGCTGCATCCACAAGCTAAATATACCTTCGCTGCTATATGTGATTATTTGAACAAATTGGTTCTTTTAAATTATATTTTATGTATTCGTATTGATATAGTTATATACTGTATATGTGGGTGTGTGTGTGATTTTATTCACACATATACCATAGCGCCAGACACAGGTAGTTTGTTTTACATGTTTTATATACACCTTATACACACAACCTGAAGGTTATTTAATACAATATTTTTAATAACTTTGTGTATTAAACAAAGTTTGTGTACACTGAGCCATCAGCAAACAAAGGTTTCACTATTTCACTCTCACTCAAAAAAGTTTGTATTTCGGAATATTCCGTATTTCGGTATATTTAGATATGAGATTCTTAACCTGTATATATAAATGGCATAAGGCGGCACTCAGACGACTTGAAAGAAAGACTCAAATTCGCAGAGTTTTAGGTCAATGTTTCAGAGTTCATGCTTGAACCCTTTCGAAAGGGTTCAAGCATAAACTCTGAAATGTTGACCTGAAACTCTGGGAGTTTGAGTCTTCCTTTCAAGTCATCTGTGTGCTGCCTTATGGCATTTATACATTGTAATAACAGGATTTTAATACCTACCGGTAAATCCTTTTCTCCTAGTCCGTAGAGGATGCTGGGGTCCACTTCAGTACCATGGGGTATAGACGGTTCCGCAGGAGCCATGGGCACTATACGACTTTTCAAAGGGTGTGAACTGGCTCCTCCCTCTATGCCCCTCCTCCAGACCTCAGTTATAGGAACTGTGCCCAGGGAGACGGACGTTTTGAGAAAAGGATTAACTTTTATGCTAATGGGGAGATTCATACCAGCTCACACCTCAACCATGCCGCACAACATAGCATTCAACATAACACACGCCAACAGGCATGAACCATTTGCAGCAACATGCTAAAAACAAATGTAATACATCTTGTGTAACTATAATGAACAAACTGCAGGTAAAGTACACACTGGGTCGGGTGCCCAGCATCCTCTACGGACTAGGAAAAAAGGATTTGCCGGTAGGTATTAAAATCCTGTTTACTCATATGTCCGAGAGGATGCTGGGGTCCACTTCAGTACCATGGGGTTGTAACAAAGCTCCAGTACGGGCGGGAGAGTGCGGATGACCCTGCAGCACCGATTAACCATATTTGAGGTCCTCATCGGCCAAAGTGTCAAACTTATCAAATTTAGCAATGTGTATGACCCTGACCAAGTAGCTGCTCAGCAAAGTTGTAAAGCCGAGACGCCCCGGGCAGCCGCCCAGGATGAGCCCACTTTCCTAGTAGAATGGGTCTTCACCAACTTCGGTACCGGCAAGCCTGCCGTAGAATGAGCGTGCTGAATTGTCCCTCTGATCCAGCGCGCAATAGTCTGCTTAGAAGCAGGACAAACAGAGCCTCTGTTTTCCGTAACCGAGCTGTTCTTGCGACATAAATCTTCAAAGCTCTAACCACATCTAGAGACTTTGACTCAGTGAAAGTGTCAGTAGCTACTAGCACCACAATAGGTTGGTTTATGTGGAAGGACGCAACCACCTTTGGAAGAAATTGTTGACGAGTTCTTAACTCTGCCCTATCTTCATGGAAGATCAGGTAAGGGTGCTTGTGAGACAAGGCCCCCAACTCAGACACCTGCCTTGAGGATGCCAAGGCCAAAAGCATCACCACTTTCCAAGTGAGAAACTTCAATTCTATCTCCTGCAGAGGTTCAAACCAATCTGATTGAAGGAACTGCAACACCACATTAGGGTACCATGGTGCCACTGGAGGCACAAATAGAGGCTGGATGTGCAGAACCCCTTTGTTTTTTAAATAAAACTGATAAGGACGAAATCTGGACCAGGATTGACCCCAATCTAAGGCCTGCATCCACACCAGCCTGCAGAAAATGGAGAAAAGATCCCAACTCAAACTCTTCCATAGGACCCGTCTTGGATTCACACCAAGACACATATTTTCTCCATATACGGTGGTAATGTTTAGACGTTCCTCCTTTCCTGGCCTGAATAAGAGTGGGGATGACTTCCTTGGGAATACTCTTTCGGGCTCGGATCCGGCGATCAACAGCCATGCCGTCAAACGTAGCCACGGTAAGTCTTGATACACACATGGCCCCTGCTGTAGTAGGTCCTCTCGAGGAGGAAGAGGCTGAGGATCTTCTATGAGCAACTCCTGAAGATCTGGATACCAAGCCCTTCTTGGCCAGTCTGGGGCAATGAAGACTGCTCGAACTCTTGTTCTTATTATTTTGAGAACTTTTGGAATCAGTGGAAGTGGAGGGAAAACATACACCCACCAAAACACCCACTGGGTCACCAGTGCATCCACTGCTATTGCTCGAGGGTATCTTGACCTGAAACAATATCTCCGAAGCTTCTTGTTTAGACGAGATGCCATCATGTCTACTTGAGGAGCTCCCCAAAGACTTGTCACCTCTGCGAAGACTTCTTGGTGGAGGCCCCACTCTCCTCGATGGATATCGTGTCTGCTGAGGAAGTCTGCTTCCCTGTTGTCCACTCCCGGAATGAAAATTGCTGACAGAGCTCTTACATGTCTTTTTGCCCAGAGGAGAATCCTTGTCACCTCTACCATTGCCGCTCTGCTTTTCGTTCTGCCTTGCCTGTTTATGTACGCGACTGCTGTTACATTGTCCGACTGGGTCTGCATCGGATGATCTTGAAATGTTCAATTCCAGAACATTTATGTGAAGGCAGGCTTCCTGACTTGACCATTTTCCTTGGAAGCTTTCCCCCTGTGTGACAGCTCCCAAGCCTCGGAGACTTGCATCGGTGGTCATAAGGACCCAGTCGTGAATACCAAACCTGCTTCCTTCAAGTAGGTGAGAACTGTGTAGTGATAATGTCAATTATTATCTTTAAACATAAAGCTATACACTATTACGGGCTAAGTACGCTATTTGCGCACTAAGTACCGTAGGGGTACGCACTTAGTGTAACAGATGCTAGGCCGTGGGCGCGACGCACGAGCGACACGTACGCTCACGGATTCACGCTTCGTACCAAGCATGCTATAGGCGTACCGAGTACCGTACTGCTACGCTTTTGGCGTAGCGGACGCTGCGCCGTGAGAGTGAGACACGAGCGGCGCAGACGCTCACAGAATGATATACAGTAAACCTTGTTAATAAAACACAGTTAGAAAATGCTTATACTCTAAACCTTAGTAGTCAAATACTGTAATGATGTAATGCTTAAAACCCTTAACAATGTGTATGCTGTTTGAGCGATTAAGACGCTAAGAGAGCCCTTTGCAGGAAAGTGAAAACACAACACCGGGTTTGGTTAAAAACCACAGCAGCTCTAACACTGCCGTGGATTATTCAGAGAAAAAGGGAAAAAAACAGTACAAGTTATACACTACAAGCTAACACAGAAATCTAACAGAATAACAGAGAATAAGACGAACAATGGCGAACAATGGCTACAGAGAATATACATATGTGGGGAATCTTTCGCATGCGCGACCTGGAATCCAGTCCTCAGCTATTCAGGTAGAAAGCCTTCAGAGACATGCGGCTGGCCAGGCAACAGTGGTCTTTATATACACAACATACATTCACAATACAATGGTCCCTGTAATCTCATTGTTCATTGGACACAGGGATGTGTCTCTACATTACAGCAAAGGTCATAGGTGGATTTGAACAGGTGGGCTGTGTCTTTCCCCAACTGCTCTGGTGAGAGGTATCCTCAGGATTCCCGCCGCATGTGTAATTTACAGCAAATACAGTTAATGTTCATAATCTGCTTCTGTACATAACTATACGCAGGAGCGAGCAATCCTTTCCTAACTAACATTGGAATGTTACCCTTAAAATACCCTACAGCTGGATACTGGACACCACCTTTCAACCTTTATCTGACCCTTCCTATCATGCAAAGAGGAATCTCTCTGTCCAGGAACAGTTTAAACTAATCATACTCGCTGACATGGTCTAGGGGAATATTAACTACAAAATGCACTATTTGGGTTAAATATGCTATGATCGAGTCGCATGCTACACGCTCACAAACTCCGCCGTAAATACACATATCACGTGCAGGATCGCTGGAGCGACTCCTACGCAAACTGCGTATATGTGCACGCACGGAGGACTGAGTGCACGAGCAGCGGGCATGTGCATGGGGTTAGTGCAAGGCATATGCATCATGATATTTTTCGACTTTGACAGTCCACCCTTTGGCAGTCAACAATAACTGCTTCTATTCAAACAATTAAGCAGAAAAATATACATTACAATGAAATACCTATAAATGATTGGGTGGAGGGAGGAGAGGAGAAGGTGGGAAATGTATGACCTAGTGGGATAGTAAAAGCATGTATGTATGAAATTCATGTCTGAGGGGTCATGTATCATCGTGCCGTACATGTTCTAAATAAGCTTCGAGGTATTGCGAAGTATACATTAAATCCTTCTTATCCCATATTAAGGGTCTGCAAGTGAGCTAACAAACACTACCGAGCTCTTTTCGGCTTCTTGTTCCAACAAATGGGGTGCACATTAGTTGATGATACATGGAGGGGGGAAAATATGTCAGTGCTAATATATGTACCTATATCACCTGTCGACTATGTGTGTCACTACCTGAAGATCGTAGAGATGAAGATAAGAAACATGTGTTATAAATGCATTCTTATGATAATGTGTGTAATTGTCCTTGGATGTCTGTTGAAGTCTTGTCCGGATAGGTGTATCTTTGCTGTGGGTGGTAAGCAAAGTTTTTCAAGTGTCCATAGAAAGTTAAAGTCTCTAAAGTGTCTCTCAAAGTCTGTGAAAAAGTTCATCAAAGGTCTGTAGAAGTGTGCATCAAAATCTTCTTCCGAGTGGATGTCTTTTTACCTTTTGAAAAAAACAAAGGAGAAGCGAGTGAAAGAAACGGACCGTGGAATCACATCTTATCACAACATTGTCTCAATTGATGGGTCATAAATTAAACCAGTAGTTGTAACAATGCCCTCGCTCCTCAAACTCATCAATTTGGTACTGCGCTTGCAATGCATTAAAATCCGAACACATCTAAATATCAAACCAATCATTATGACAACTCCCAGGATACATAAGAGAAATTTTCCTACATTCACGATAACATTTTGAGCCCATTCTCCTAAACCTGAGAACCAATTGCGTGGGTTCAACCATGAAACCCAGCCGTTCAGTTCATTACTCACAGCAGTAAGGGTAAGGTTGTGTCTCCTTCGGAACTCCCACTTCAATTGCAAGATATCGTCCATCTTTTGATCTATGACCTCGGTTGGGTCATCCGTGCTGTTTGTGATATATGTACAGCACTTCACACCATACTGAGTTGCTAGGGTGACACAGTACCCGCCTGTCACTGCTGTGATGTAATTGAGAACCATCCTGTGCTGGATCAGTTCAGTTTTGTAAGCTTACAATTCCCTCCCAGTATACCTGAAGGTGTCATCATACATCACGGTGATATTGTCTATCAGGTTCGCTAGCGCATTAATATACCTAAAATTTATAACTCCTCTGGCAGTACAGGTGATATCTAGCGTGAGTAGGAATTGAATCCCGGTGGATTCGTGGATCAAATCAGAGGCTGCGTGCTCTGTCTTATCTTTAAGGTGTCTCTTAACAATGTGTTCGTAGTGAGTGTGAGTGTAAGGAGCTTGAGCATTGCGGTGAACATCTTTCATCTTATCATGGGTAATGGTCATTACTTCTGGCAATACTCTTCCAATGTAACACAATCCCTCTGAGTTTGGGGCAAGCCACTTATACGCCTTCCTCCCACATATGAAATATGCATCATCGGGGAGGACATATGGGACAGAGTATGACATCACCATATTACAAACCTTCCAGGTGAAAAATCCTATCCCTAACTTTCTCATTTGTTCAGTACACGTATCAGGCTGTATGATATGCGCACAGTATCCTGGTGATACTTCTCCAACCCGCATGGTTCTACTTCCTAGAGTATACCTATACTGAAAATATCTCCCACCGTTGGCTATTTGGCGTATAAGCTCTGAGTCTACGGGCATTCTATCGGCTCTGTGTGAAAATGCCATGGTTTGGTTGTTCCATGTCACTTCCCAATTTCCCGGCTTTCGGGGATTATAAATGTTAAAACATATTAAGGACCTATCCACATGATATCGGTGGAGCTTCAAACTAGGAGGCCTAGAAATATTAAATTTCTTGTCCACCGGTCTCCCACCCCTTAATTCAAGTACCTCATCTATTGTTAAAGAGTATGGCACTAGTCCTGACTTGCTCTGACCTTGAGGTACTTGTGAGCCCACCCAGCATTCCGTTTGGTTTAAAACCTTACCCACTAATGAGTGATAGTCACTCAATGGATGACGGTCCATGTTGATATTAAGGCTGGACTGACATCTCTGGATGCACCCGTCCTCGACTATGTTTTCACAATTCCTACAGATACAATTCTCTTCAGCTAACATCCTTCACAATGTCTCATAGTGTCATGACTACCAGATCGTTTTCTGATACTCGCCTTTGCTCTGTGATTGTGTTGCTCTTGGAATTCTACGAATCCGTCCTTGTCATCAGAACCCATTCCAGATCCTTTCTCGACCTCTCTGGTACTCTCACCGAAATAGACTGCTCTAGTCAACAACAGGGTCAACAGGAAAACCCGGAATACAGTCTCTTGGGGCAAGTCCATCTTGCAGGAGGAGAAAGAAAGAGTGGTACTGGGAGGTAAAGAAAATAATAGAAGGGAAAGAAAATTGGTACGATAACCGCCTCCAGTCTTGTTGTTCTTCTTGCTCAGATGCCGTCTCAACAGTGCTGCCTCTCAGTCTTCCCAAAACGGACACTCCAGTGATACGATATTCTTTCTGAATCAGCGACCTTTCTGCAAGGAGCATAAATCTTACATTACCATTTATTTAACTGTTGTGTGACATACCATCCGTAGAACATGAAAAAACAAAAAGAGAGAAAATAATAGAAAAAGAGAAAAATTGTCAGATTTCCGTTCACCATCAGGCTGTCACACCAATATGTCTATCGGTATCTCTGCACAGTCTCCCCCACCAGTATTTCCACTCTCCACCCTCTGTGCATGGCCAGGCACAGTGATGCTGGTAAGATATACTGGGGTTGGATAGACCTCTGAAAAGACCAAGTAGACATGTGACGTTTGAGCTGTGGTTCTGCTGGTGAACGTAAGAGATGAAGAGGAAACATTTAAAGATAAATCACAGAGTTTACCTGGCCGCCCCTGTGTCTACAAGGAATGACCTACCAATTACATCAACTGTGACCTCAGGTTTACTACCTAGGCTAATAATCAACTTCACTGGCTGCAAATTACAGGTGCGGCCCAAAATTTTTCCTATATGATCCCTGATTACAATTACGTGTGTCATAACTTTGCTCGTGTTCTTGTCTAGGGGGTCTGACTTTATGTGTGCTGTTACAGTTGCTGGCATAATGCCCTTCCTTTTTACACAGATAACAAACCCTTGGCTTCCTCCATGTGCCAGGGGCCGGGGGTTTTGGTCGAGTTGATGCCTCTTCCAGTGCTTGGATGCTCATCACCATCAACCGCTCTCCCTGTGCTTCCCTGGTTCTTTGGATATTACGGTCATGCTCGATAGCGGACTCTCTTAATGCAGCCACTGAGATACCTCTCCAGTTAGGTTGAGTGGTCTGTACCCTTGTTCTCAACACTTCTTTTAAACCTTCCATTAATACGGACACCGCTACCTCTCTATGTTGTACACTTTCCTCAATGTCCGCGATCCCAGTATATCTAGACATTTCCTGCAGTGCTCCGTGGAAATATTCTGCTGCCATTTCACCTTCTTTTTGTCTAATGGAGAAAATTTTATTCCACTTGACAACAGTTGGGAAATATACTCCTAATTCCAGATTGATTTGTCGTACATTCTCCTGAGTGTGTTCCTCAGTGAGAGGTACTTCTGCGTCTAATTTACAATCAGTAATGAATTTCACAGGGTCAATGTTGGAGGGTAGACATACTCGTAGCACTGTTCGCCAATCTTTGTTTGTGGGTTCGGTGGCATTACCTAGTTCTTTAATAAACCTTTGACATGCGGATAAATCTCTCCTGGGATCGGGAAATTCAGACATAATTGTCCTCAATTCTGTCCGGGACCAGGGACAATGCATAGCAATGTCTCTGACGGGAGTGACTCCCTGAGCGTCAGTCCTCCCATTGGGGACTGTGATCACCCTGACAGGATTTAGTTCAATTACACCATCTTGTGTTGACTCTACAATGTGAGGTGCAATTGTCTGTGCATAATGTACAATACCGTACTTACCTGTGGACACGACCTCACCTGACCCTCCGTTAGGGGGCTTTACTACTGCCCTTACCGATTGGGCCATACCCACCTGGGTGTCTTGTATGGTGGCTGCTGTAGAAAGTGCCGACATCGTGCTTGGCTCACTTTCTTGCTTGTAATCCTGAGGGAAGTTTAACATGGGGTGCAACTTACACGGGTTAGAATTTATACATTTATCAGTTTTACTTCTATCGTCATTAATACATTTATTACATTTACTCTTATTGTTGCAGTTGCCAACAGTTTCCTGCTAGGGTTAGAACCAGCTGTGTAAGCTAAATCCCTCTGTATATCACTCTCTCGTTGCCATAAATGTAAACAATTTGTGTGTCTGATCCTCTGTTTTTGGGATTTTATGAGACAGATCCTAAACCTTAGATTATGCAATACCTCTGAGTCAAAACTACCTATCCCAGGAAATGGTGCTTTATCCCCCACAGTCATTCGTGTCCATTCATCACAAAAGGTCTCAGTGTGGGGACCATACTTCCCCCACATTACTAACCGAGCAGACCCCCGAGGTCTGAAAATCTCTGCCTGAACCCTGGCTGAGAAATGTCCCTGTGTTGTGCACTTGGCTTCCATTGTGGACCTTTTTAACACAGAAAAACTTCCTAAAATGCACCAAACACAGTAGTCTACGGTGGAAATCCTTAAAGCTCTTCCACTGAACTTCTTCTGCTCCGAGTATCCCCGGTCCGCCTTCTAGCAGACTCGTGTAGCCGTTGCAGACCCTACCTCTAGAGATTTTCCTGAGAGACCAGCGAAAATTCCCTAAACCTTTACCTTACACAAATCACGCTTGCATGTGCTCCCTACAACGCGTATGAGGACAAGATTTACGCACAAATGTGCAACCTCATATCACGTTGCGTCATGTGTTACACATACAACCGTGCGGTCCAATCGTACTACTTATATTCACTTGTTATCTATAAATGGTAGGATCATTGGAGTCTCCCTACTGTGCTCCACAACAGCCGGAGCGTAATACCATGAAAACTTTATCACACTCCGTCGCACGTGTACACCTGGACCGTGCTCGCACGTTTTCACCTAGACCGTGCTTCACCAAGCTTCACCAAGATCACCAAGACCACCAAGCGGGGTTCAATACACTCATACCTTTTTCAGCCCACACTATCATTCTATAGTTTTCTGATCAGAAAAATCCTTTCCTGTTAACTGATAGCTTTCCCCAGAGGTAATACAGAAAAAAAGTTGTTTTTTTAAACTAAATATTGGATACTGATCAATTTGTGCTATTATCGCGTGGCTACCGTCTCGCCTAAACTGAAACAATGCTATTGTGTGATTTGTATTTAGTGGGTGTATCTGTACGCACGTTGCGTAATATACGCCACGTGTGTTGGCCTTTGCGTTGCATACGCAGTCCCGCACGCTGTCCAGGACACGTGTACAAAGGCCGGATACGTCCGCAGCAATACAAATAACACGCTTCTATAAATGTAAACGATATTCAACTATAATCGCTTACCCACACCACACAGTATCTCCTGTATAAACCTTTATAACTGGGCCAGGCTGCGTGTGTGTTTTACATGTACTCCCTTAAATATTACTCTATATTTTTAACTAAATAGCAACAAATTTCTCAGCACGGGTCAAAATGTATCTAATAATCAATGCTAATGGCACAAGCGAATAGATATGCAGAGTACACAAATAAAATACAGGTGTGTGCGTGTGTTACGTGTGTTGCGTGCGCAATTGGCACCAAACAGAAATTTAACAGCTTTTAAAAAACAATAGCTTTACGTTCTTACCTTTCGGATTCGGATCCCACCAGCATCCCTACAAACCATGCGGAGCAGATGCTTATCTAATCAGCATCAATGTATCCTCTAATCAGCATCAATGTATCCCCGACCACAAAAAGGGTAACAGGGGATACTACCTTCCCGCCCTTTGCTGATGGATAAAAGTCTGCCTTGTCCTGCTAGGCTGCGGATATGAGGAGAACCGGATGATGCCCCCAATTGATAATGTCAATTATTATCTTTAAACATAAAGCTATACACTATTACGGGCTAAGTACGCTATTTGCGCACTAAGTACCGTAGGGGCACGCACTTAGCGTAACAGACGCTAGGGCGTGGGCGCGACGCACGAGCGACACGTACGCTCACGGATTCACGCTTCGTACCAAGCACGCTATAGGCGTACCGAGTACCGTACTGCTACGCTTTTGGCGTAGCGGATGCTGCACCGTGAGAGTGAGACACGAGCGGCGCAGACACTCACAGAATGATATACAGTAAACCTTGTTAATAAAACAGTTAGAATATGCTTATACTCTAAACCTTAGTAGTCAAATACTGTAATGATGTAACGCTTAAAACCCTTAACAATGTGTATGCTGTTTGAGCGATTAAGACGCTAAGAGAGCCCTTTGCAGGAAAGTGAAAACACAACACCGGGTTTGGTTAAAAACCACAGCAGCTCTAACACTGCCGTGGATTATTCAGAGAAAAAGGGAAAAAAACAGTACAAGTTATACACTACAAGCTAACACAGAAATTTAACAGAATAACAGAGAATAAGACGAACAATGGCGAACAATGGCTACAGAGAATATATATACGTGGGGAATCTTTCGCATGCGCGCCTGGAATCCAGTCCTCAGCTATTCAGGTAGAAAGCCTTCAGAGACATGCGGCTGGCCAGGCAACAGTGGTCTTTATATACACAACATACATTCACAATACAATGGTCCCTGTAATCTCATTGTTCATTGGACACAGGGATGTGTCTCTACATTACAGCAAAGGTCATAGGTGGATTTGAACAGGTGGGCTGTGTCTTTCCCCAACTGCTCTGGTGGGAGGTATCCTCAGGATTCCCGCCGCATGTATAATTTACAGCAAATACAGTTAATGTTCATAATCTACTTCTGTACATAACTATACGCAGGAGCGAGCAATCCTTTCCTAACTAACATCGGAATGTAACCCTTAAAATACCCTACAGCTGGATACTAGACACCACCTTTCAACCTTTATCTGACCCTTCCTATCATGCAAAGAGGAATCTCTCTGTCCAGGAACAGTTTAAACTAATCATACTCGCTGACATGGTCTAGGGGAATATTAACTACAAAATGCACTATTTGGGTTAAATATGCTACGATCGAGTCGCACGCTACACGCTCACAAACTCCGCTGTAAATACACATATCACGTGCAGGGTCGCCGGAGCGACTCCCACGCAAACTACGTATCACGTACAGGATCGCTGGAGCGACTCCTACGCAAACTGCGTATATGTGCACGCACAGAGGACTGAGTGCATGAGCAGCGGGCATGTGCATGGGGTTAGTGCAAGGCATATGCATCATGATATTTTTCGACTTTGACAGTAGCCACCACAGGAGCGAAATCCTGGCTTTGGGGGACAGGATTATTTTCCGGTGCATGTGTAGGTGGGATCCGGACCACTTGTCCAATAGGTCCCACTGGAATACTCTGGCATGAAATCGTCCAAACTGTATGGCCTCGTAGGCCACTATCATTTTCCCCAACAACCGAATGCATTGATGGATCGACACGCTTGTTGGTTTCAATATTTGTTTGACCATTTTCTGGATTTCCAGAGCCTTTTCCACTGGAAGAAATACTCTCCGTACTTCTGTGTCCAGAATCATTCCTAAAAAGGACAATCTTGTCATCGGTTTCAACTGCGACTTTGGAAAATTCATGATCCAACCGTGTTGTTGGAGTATTGACAGGGAGAGTGCGATGTTCTGCACCAACTGTTCCCTGGATCTCGCTTTTATCAGGAGATCGTCCAGATAACAAATTATATTGACTCCTTTTTGACGAAGGAGGACCATCATCTCCGCCATCACCTTGGTGAATACCCTCGGTGACGTGGAGAGTCCGAACAGCATCGTCTGGAACTGGTAATGGCAATCCTGTACTGCGAATCTCAGATAAGCTTGGTGAGGAGGATTAATGGGAACATGCAAGTAAGCATCCTTTATGTCTACTGACACCATGAAGTCTCCCTTCTCCAGACTGGAAATCACTGCCCTCAGGGATTCCATCTTGAACTTGAACCTTTTCAGGTAGAGATTTAGATTTTTCAGGTTTAAAATCGGTCTGACCGAGCCGTCCGGCTTAGGAATTACGAAGAGGCTTGAATAAAAACCTTCTCCTTGCTGTGACAAGGGTACCAGGACACTGACCTGATCCTGACATAATTTTTGAATTGCCGTTGTTACTGCCTCTCTTCCCAGAAGAGAAGCTGGCAAGGTCGATTTGAAAAATTGGTATGGGGGACGTCTTGAAACTCCAGTTTGTACCCATGGGACACTATTTGTAAGACCCATGGGTCCAGGACAGATTGAATCCAGATTTGACTGAAAAGTATCAGACGTGATCCCACCCAAGCGGACTCCCGCAAGGGAGCCCCAGCGTCATGCTGCAGATTTGGCAGAAGCAGGGGCGGACTTCTGCTCCTGCGATCCAGGAGACGCTGCACATTTATTTCCTTTTCCCCTTCCCCTACCTGCAAAGAAGGGGGAACCTTTGGCCTTTTTGTATTTGTTGGGCCGAAAGGACTGCATGTGAGAGTGATGTGTCTTTTTTGCCGGTGTAGGAGCATAAAGCAAGAATGTTGACTTACTTGCGGTAGCCGCCGAGACTAACGCATCCAGCCCATCACCAAACAAGGCCTCACCTTTATACAGGAGAGCCTCCATATTTCTTTTGGAATCTGCATCAGCATTCCACTGGCGAATCCACAACACCTCTGAGCCGATACTGCCATGGTAGCAGCTTTTGAAACCAAGATTCCAATATCCTTCATAGCTTCCAGCATGTATGCGGCAGCATCTTTGATATGCCCTAACGTTAGGAGTATCTCATCTCTATCAACTGTGTCAATTTCCGATTACAAGTTATCTGACCATTTTTCGATAGCACGACTCACCCACGCGCAAGCAATGGTGGGTCTGGGCAGCGTACCATTGGCCACATAAATAGATTTTAACGTAGTCTCCATTGTGCGGTCTGCCGGCTCCTTTAGTGAAGCCGTCCCAGGTGCAGGGAGAATCACCTTTTTTGTTAAACTTGACAGTGCACTGTCTAACACCAGGGGTGACTCCCATCGTTTCCTGTCCTCTAATGGGAAAGGATAAGCAATATGAATTCTTTTGGGAATGTGAAATTTATTTTCAGGATTCACCCAAACTCCCTCAAAAAGAGTATTTAGCTCATGGGAAGGAGGGAAAGTTACCTTACATTTCTTTTCCTTATAGAAATAAGCCTTCTCCTGAGGTACAGTAGGGGCTTCCGTAACTTCTAAGACCTCCTTTATAGCAACAATCATATATTGTATGCTTTTTGCCAATTTGGGATCTATCCCCCTGGAATCACTATTGTCGACACAGGAATCAGAGTCCGTGTCCGTATCAGTATGTACAATGTTTGCAAACGGTCTTTATGTGACCCAGAGGGGTCGCCTGCGGATGAGAAAACAGAATCCTGAAAAATCACATCTTCCACTGATTTTGTCCAGCTTTCTGCATGAGACTCAGACTTATCTAATCTCCTACTGATATGATTCACACTATCACGTATTTCTTTCACCCATTCAGGCTCGTGGTGTGCCAGCAGCGCCACCACATTACAACTCTGTGTCCCTAAAATGGCTCCTTCAGGGGAAGAACTCCCTGCCTCAGACATGTCACATACATGCACAAACACACCACAGACACTCCAGGACTTATAGGGGACAGACCAACAGTAAAATCTGTCAGAAGGACACAGATAGGAGCAGCCAATTCACAAACCTAGTGCCAGTAACACAATGCCTGTGAAACATAAAATGCCCACTGACATGCAGCGCTTTTTTATAATGTAAATGCACAACATAAAGCACCAATTCCACTGTGCCCCCCCCCCTGTTTTGCACCCTGATACTTGTATTCAGTAGTGAATGAGGACCAGTGTTGTCTCTGCATCCTGAGGAGAGAGAGAAAATGGCACTGAGCAGTGTGCTGGCTGACTGAGGAGGAAGCTCCGCCCCCGCAATGGCGCGTTTCTCCTCAGAGATTCTGATAACTATATTTATACTGGCGGGGGTAGGGCTGTGCCCCGGCATCTTATGCCCCTTTTCTACCAGTTTTATAAGGTTTCATGCTGCCCAGGGCGCCCCTTCCCCCACGCGCCCTGCACCCTACAGTGCGCGTGTTGTGTGGGCAGTATGGCGCGCTGCGCTCCCGCCAGCTGTGCGGTACCTTTAGCCATCACCTTGATTGAAGATCTCTCTTCTAACACTCATCTGTCTTCTGACTTCTGGCTCTGCAAGGGGGGTGACGGCATGTTGTGGGAGTGAGCATCTAGGCACAGCTAGCATTCAGTACCCTTCAGGAGCTAATGGTGTCCTGTCAGCCAGAAGCAGGGCCATGAAACTATTCAGGAAGTTGGTTCCTACTTCTGCCCCCTCAGTCCCACGAAGCAGGGAGACTGTTGCCAGCAGTCCTCCCTGAAAATAAAAAACCTAACATAAGTCTTTTCAGAGAAACTCAGTAGAGCTCCCCTGAAGTGCATCCAGTCTGCCTGGGCACATTTCTAAAACTGAGGTCTGGAGGAGGGTCATAGAGGGAGGAGCCAGTTTACACCCTTTGAAAAGTCTTAGAGTGCCCATGGCTCCTGCGGAACCGTCTATACCCTATGCACTGAAGTCGACCCCAACAGTCTCTAGGACGTATGAGAAATATATATTGGAGAAGGATTGCAGGGATCCCTCTAAGAAAATGAGGAACTGTGGTCCTTAACCTAAGGAACTGTAGCTACTGAGGCCAAGCTAAAGAAATAAATAAAATAAACCTTAACTTTTTTGATGTTTGGTAAATTGCCCCATAAGTAGCTAAGGGGAACAGCTATTACATCCAATGGTGGAGGGACTCTCATAAAAAATGCTCCATTGGCTTAAGCAATGCAGCAAGCCCCCGAAAACTTATTTTCTTGATGTTTTATTGCAAATATGGGTTGAAAAATTGACCCCTTAGAGTTTAATGCAGCTGGTTAGAAATTTTAATTGTCACTCTGATGAAGCCCTCGATCTGCTTACTGGGTCCAGTGGTGGTGGTCCCCACTCCCTAAATCTCATGCTGGTGGTGCTAACTCCATCCCTCTGATCTGCCGGCATCTCTGCTCTGTTCACAGAAGCAGGCACGTGGCTCACTTCTACATTTAGCTGTGCTGGCTTATGACCGCAATTGTGGCACCAAATTCATACAATAAGTCCTACATAAACCCTACTCTGGCACTAGATCAGTGCTGAAGTGTCAGGAATAACTTTGTCTCCTCCAGCATTGCTATTCTTAATTCCTGATTGCTTCTCCGTGTACTGATCCAGCTTAATTTCTTACTTTGCTTCCAATCTGTCACTCTGATACTGTGCTGGAAGCTCCTCTGGTGCTTGTTTATATAATGCTGATTCTGACCCAAGGCTTATCTGACTATTCTCCTGTTATGGTTCCAGTTGCCAGTCTGACACGGTACCCATTCAGAGGGCAGTGACTTGTATGTTGAAGTCAAAATATCAACTTGCAGTGGTTTCTGGCAAAGAAATCCAACACTTTAGACTCTGTGCCTCGGTCCTGTGTGGCACCATATGTAGTAAACATCCATGATTATGGAAAAAAATTATAACCTGAATTTGTAACAGTAACAAGTAGATTAAGTAGAACCAAACATAACATTTCAGTTTCTTCTATCTCCCTGAATAACCCTTTTTATAAAATGTCAACTGAAAATGTAAAAAAAATAAGTTTATTGATCTGTTAATGTTATATTTGTACACTGATGAATACACTTGTTTCACTGTTATTGTGATAAATATCTTATTTTGCATTTCTTTATGATTTATTTCAAAGGAAATACCTTGATTGATTTTTCTACTGGACCCATCCTTTTCCATCTGTTGACAATCTGTGAAGATTTTAAAGAATTTATTGTTCTAGAAGCACATCTTTCCAATATTAAAGAATTGGAGAGATGGGTGAACAAAGAAGAAGATGCTTTCGATTGGTCTCATCTCTCTGAAAATTTTCCTGAACTGGGAATTGACAGGTAAGTGAATGCTCCGTGATGGGCACATGTTGCTGTACAAACATTGTGTGTGTGTGTGTGTGTGTGTGTGTGTGTGTGTGTGTGTGTTTGTTTGTTTGTGCGTGTGTGTGATAGTAAATGCACTGCAGGTGGGGCAGATGTACTGTAACATGTGCAGAGAGACTTAGATTTGGGTGGGATGTGTTCAATTTGAAATCTAAAGTCCATTGTAAAAATAAAGTCATATAACATTTGTGGGCTACATGCAGAAGTAGCCATTGTTTACCCTGCACAGAAAAAATATAAATGTATTTGTTCCCTTTGCATGACAACGTGGTTTGCACCAGACACAAAGTTACAGGCTTTTTATGCTTTACTTACAAACATGAATCAGGTTCAGAGTTTCAATAGCAATTGAGATGCAGTGTATCAGAATGGTTGGGTATGTGTGACCGGTGGTCAGGAAACCGCTGGTCACCATACTGATGCTGGGACCCTGGCAGGGGTGTGTGCAACAAGCCCCATGCGGGCTCGCTGCGCTCACCACAGGTTCTATTCCCACTCTATGGATGACATGGGAATAGTCCCTGTTAGTCAGCATGCCGACTGGTGGGATTTTGCGGGTGCAGGATGTAAGGGGAGGTATTGTGACCTGCGGTCTCCTGACCGCTGGTCACATGACTATATCCCTCTCTACATATATAAGAGCCAAATACCACTGATTAAAACAATGACTTATCACGGATCTCCATGAGTGGGAATAGTCCCTGCTAATCGGCATGACAACTGTCGGAGGCGGTATTATGACCGACGGTCTCCTGACAGCTGGTCACATAACTACATCCCATATCGGAAGGGTATTGTTAATGTACTGGACATTCCAGGTCAGTGACTGAGAGGTGGCTAATTAGATGCACGAAGATGTACTGTTTTATCGGTGTTATAGGATAGTCATGGGTGTGTTGCTGAAGTAGTTAGAAACTCAAAAGCTTAATCACTCACATTGAAGGCCATAGTCTGCTGGAGAATCTGCACCTACAGTAGCTTGATTGCAGCTTCTAATGATGCTCCACGTGGGTGTCTCAGTCCTTGGACAATCAGACACAAAGCTGTACACGAGAGGAAGGTCTTACTGTATATTCTTGCTGTATTTGGTACCCATTTCAATTTGCTTATAGGGCAAACAGATGCACATATGATGGTGCTCTCACTGCATCACACATAAACCCACTTAGAGGCAAAATAATATTTTACTTGGTTTTTATTTGTGGGCTACAGATCAGCATTTAACAAGATTTCCCAGCTAGTGTTTAAGGGGGACATTTACTAAGCAATGATAAGAGCAGAGAAGTAAGCCAGTGGAGAAGTGCCCATGGCAACCAACCAGCACTGAAGTAACATCTATAATTTGAATACTATAAAATTATACAGAGCTGCTTATTGGTTGATGGGGCAACTTCTCCACCGGCTCACTTCTCCGCTCTTATCACTGCTTAGTAAATGTCCCCCTAAGTAGTTAGATCTGGGCATAAATAGCTTTACATGTTAATGGATTATAGACTTTCTGACAAACAGGCCACAGTCTATTAGCATGAGAAATGTTTCTTCAAGAAAAATTGTGATGAGCACAGAAGTACCTCAGTGATGTGTGTTAAGCCCCTTGTTGTACTCTGTATTCACTCACAATTGCACATCAATATCTTGTACAGTTGAAATGATTACATTTCCAGATTACATTATTATCATAGGCTTGATCGGCAAAGACGATGAGACATAATATAGAAATGTATAGCGGGATGTAATGGAGTCCGATATCGCCAGAGGTGCGGGATGCCGCACGATCTTAGTTTTTTTTAAAGGGGCAATCACTTACAAGGAATGGTTTTGCCTTGGAAGTGTTTGACCCTTTAAAAAAAAAAAAGTCAGAGATCAGCCACGATCCGCACCTCCGGCGATCTCAGACTCCATTGCATCTTACTGGAAGTACAGAAGAAAAGGGTGTGGCTCCACACCGGTCAAAAGCGTTCACGGTTAGAATAAGTCAAAGACCAGCATTCGCAGGATAATATGACAAATTGACAATGTTACAGATGCTGGTGGTCCACCATAATGTCAATGAGTATAATTTAAGTACAATCAAAGAGAAGAGAGAAGACTTCTTTTTTTGGCGTACTCTTCAATACAAAGTGGGATTAATGTTTTTCTTAGTATAAAACATAGCTTTTAATAGATTCAGCTAAATTATTGTCTCCTAACAAAAGATATCAGTGTAGGCGCTTAGGCAGTAGATAAGATATAAAACATTTCTTTAATGGTCAAATATCAAATTTTGCAATCTGCTTCCCTGTTTTGGACTCAGATTAAAGGAATGATTTAGGTAAATTGATGAAAGCTATCACCGTGTTCTTTGGATCAAAGGATGAGCAGTTTGGTGCTTGTTGCCAAAGATTGGCTTAGAGAGAAGAGAAAGCAAAGATGAATTTGATATTTGACCATTAAAGAAATGTTTTATATCTTATCTACTGCCTAAGCGCCTACACTGATATCTATTGATTTTATGCTTTTGTTAGGAGACAATAATTTAGCTGAACCTATTAAAAGCTATGTTTTATACTAAGAAAAACATTAATTCTACTTTGTATTGAAGAGTGCGCCAAAAAAAGAAGTCTTCTCTCTTCTCTTTGTTTGATCTTGCTGGAAGTCTCTAGTTTAGAACATGGAGATGTAAAAACCATATGATTTTAAATGTGCTGAAAACAAAGACGTTTATAGTGGATTAGGAGAAAGTAGGAGTGAAATGAACGTGTGTAACCCCTTTAATAATTATTTGTGAAAGCATCACAATAATGCACCAGAAGCAGCACCTTCAGTTATATTTCATGTGGTAGTTTCTAGCTTATTTACAGTGTTACAGTATATCTATAATGGGTGCTATATGGGGGTCAAGGGTCATGGGTCCCATATATGGCCCTTCTGCACCATCTTTTCAGGATTATTTTTGTAGCACAGCAGATAGTAAAGACTCTCGTACTGTGCAAAAGTGTTTGTTCTACATGTGCCACCTTTATGAATATATCTCTTGAAAGATGACATCTCAGGCAGGGGCAAATTTAGGAGTTATGCCACCCCTAGACACAACATTATCAGTCACCCACCATCATGGCACTGCCACCTTCTTGTTGGAGACCCTGACTACCAAAGAAGCACCAACCTCACTTCCCTTCCACCACCACAATTTACTGACCATTGCCATCCCTCCCTCACCAGTTACAAAAAAAAAAGTTGTAATGATAAAAACACAAAAAAAAAGAATTACCTGACCTCATCTGGCCATCGGCCTAGCAGGGCTCTCATTCAAGTGAACATGCTGTGTTGCACCCCCAGCAAGTGTCACCCCTAGTCACGTGCCTCACATGCCTAGAGGGAAATCCACCACTGATCACAGGAGCAAGTATATGGGGGGATTGCAAGGTAACAAAATTTGGCACCAACCACTAACACAGGTTTAAGTGGGTTCCTGCTGCAAGGTGTCGAGACCACTGCTCCAAAGCGACGCATCTCTTAAGGGATGGGAGAGATGTGTGCTGAGCAAACCACTCAGCACACATCTCACCTGCCGCTCAGCACAACGCGATGTGTGCTGAGCGATGCGGGGGAGGACGGGGGGCCGCTCATTTCACCCAGCGGGTGAAATGAGCGACATGCTAGATTGAGCCTGCATGCAGGCCAATCTGGTACCGGCGACAGCGATGCACGCAGCCGCGCAACACTATCGCTGTGGGGGGTACACACGAGTGATCTGTGCTTAACATCTAAGCAATCTAGTCAGATTGCTTAGATTTTAAGCAAGGATCTCTCCGTGAGTACCCCCCTTAAAGATGCCACTGATTCTTTATAACATAGCGCATAATTCAAGGTTGATTGCAAAATAAAATTTTCTCCTAATGGGCAAAACCATGTGCACTGCAGGTTGGGCAAATATAACATGTGCAGAGAGATTTAGATTTGGGTGGATTATTTTGTTTCTGTGCAGGGTAAATGCTTGCTGCTTTATTTTTACACTGCAATTTAGATTTCAGTTTGAACACACCCCACTCATATCTAACGCTCTTTGCACATGTTATATCTGTCCCACCTGCACTGCACATGGTTTTGCCCATTAGGTAAAAATGTTATTTTGCAATGAATCTTGAATTAGGCCCATAATGTCTACAATTTTCTTCTGTAATTATTTAGAAAGTGAAGCCAGGTGCATTTATATAACAAATTAAAACTTAATCTAAAAGAATGTCACTCTTCGGTGCTACCTGTTCCTGGGGGGAAGGGGAATATAAAGAGCATACTTTTAAACTAATTTCAGCCATAAATTAGATTTTTTTTTAAATATAAAAAGGAATTATTCCTAGTAGATTATTTAAATGATATTGTTTTTAAGATAAAAAACAAACAATAAAAACCCAATTCTTAATTTAGCCAAAACAGAAGTAGATCACTCATCTAAAAAAGTAACTTGCATAAAAAAACACATCTTTCTGAAACAAGTAAATAACAAATAAAGTGAGAAAAATAATGTATACTATAACTGTTTATCCACGTCAAATCTTCTTAACAAAATAAAACACAATATAGCACTGGTTCTTAAACTTTTTTGAATCCCTGCACCCTAGAGTATCAGAATTTTTTTCACCGCACCCCTAGACCAAAAGTTTCTTATTGAGAAATTTAGACATAAATATTAAATTAAGTAAATTGTGTTTATATGTCATCCTTAGGTTCAATTGTGTGTTTGTCCACGTTTTATAATTAACAACCACAAGGACTGGTTTTGCCTATTGCACTTACCATAAATGATTTGAATTAGACCTGGACCACCAATCCAAGGCACCCCTGCAAATGTCCTGAGGTACCCCAGGGTACCACGGCACACAGTTTGAGAACCACTGCCATATAGTAAATCATAGAATAAAAGTCATTCATATAAGAAAAGTTGTACACTAGGTTAAATTGTCTTTTAATTTGTGCTTCTTCCTTTTTTAGGGAAAAGTGGCTGGAAAAAGAAGAAATTCTAAGAAGAAAAATAAAACAAATTAAAATATTTAATCTTGACAAGGAAAACCTTACCGATCCCTTTGAATTGGAGAAAGCCGACTGTCTACTAAGTACATACTTGTTGGAAAATGTTAGCAAAGATAAAGATTCTTTCTGCAAAATTCTTAAAAAATGTTCTTCCTACATAAAAGTAGGCGGCCATCTAATATTAATTGGTTCATTTAATGGAAAGTATTATACAGTTGGAGATCACACATTCCACATCTTAAGTTATGATGAGGAATTTTTAAGGAAGGCTGTAGCAGATGCAGGATTTACCATAGACCACCTTCAGACATTAGAGGGGACAGTAGCCACTGATAGTATAAAATACTGCAATATGTACTGTCTTAGGGCTCTCAAAGAGAGGGAAGCATAATTTTTTTAAAAAAAGCATGGGTTTGAAGTAGAGATGAGCCGATTCGGTTTTACTCGGTTTTACTCGGTTCTCAAAACCGAATCTTATTGGCTATCCAAAACACGTGACATCCGTGAGCCAATAAGATTCGGTTTTGAGAACCGAGTAAAACCGAGTAAAACCGAATCCGCTCATCTCTAGTTTGAAGTCATTTTATAATAAGACAAAGTGAAACTCACGGGAGCAAGGAATCAACTGGAATAGAAAAAATATTTATTAAGATATAAAAATACATTCTAATATAAACTTATAAATAATCAAATATAAAATAAGGAAAAGCTACACTAAAATTACATAAATGATAATGACATCCAAAAGCAGACAATTTTAATTTTATTAGCTATACTATGAAATGCAAGATGAAAATGTTATAGTCTATAATTGAATTGTTAGGTATTTAGGTTGTAAGCTCTATAGGTGAGAACTTTACATAATGTACAGTATACCAACCAGTGATTATGTTACAGTGTGATGATTACTGAATATTTGCTTATGTTTTCAATGTCATTACATAAACTTACCAAAACAGGGGGACGGAGTAAATCCTTGTGCTGTACTAGGGATCCTTAGCTGACCTGGTATAGTGCTGGAGTTCCCTTAAATGAGCTCCTGTTAGATAATAATGGGGTATGCAGAGGGTGACACACCCAATATGGCACTGGTCCCTATGAATTCTGAATAATGGTAAACCTAGATCTAGCCGACTGTATCACTCTAGATGCATTGGTTAAAGTACACCATTTGATAGAGTGGATAAAATACAGTGAAGGTTTGTTACAATACAAAGATAATATGTTTAAATGTAAATCTCTGACAGAATAAAAGCATGAGTATCGCTGGATTGGAAATATGTCATACCTTAAAGGTGGGGGAGCCGCAGGTGTAGAAAAGGCAAGGTATCCCGGGAAAATACCCTGCTGGTGGCTCCCAGAGTCTTATTCCCAATATACAGCTGAGATCAGTCAGAGAGTCCATGGGTTGATGAAATCACCGCAGGGTTATAACGACGCGTTTCAAGACGTCCAGGTCCCTTCCTCAAGGCTATATCCCCCTGGTGCCTCTGTGTCCGGTTAATAAACATAGTCCTGTCCAATGGGCATGTTCTACCTGAAAGATCCCCGCCACTTCCGGTCTGAACTTGACCGGAACCGAAAGTGACAATCGATTTGCGTTACACTGCGATCGGAAGTTCCTGACGCTTGCGTTCCACCTGTGGCGGCTAGGAGCGTTAATTGATCATCCCTTGGATGTGAAGAAATGTGTGCTGGTGTCCGGAAGTCCGCATTAGCGGTCACTCTGTTAGCCGGTTGCCGTGGAGATAAAGGATGTCAAAGTGGTTTCTTTATTCAGAATACGTTCTCTCCATATTTCCGTGATATACAAATTAAGGATAGGAGGCAAATTAGTGATAAGTATTAGGAATATAGAAATATAAGTCTATATAAAAATATATAAAAAAATAATAATATTAAGAAAAAAGTATATATAAAAATGCACAGAATGTAGTATTCAATATGGTAATAAATTTCAACATGACATGATAACTAAAGATCTACACATAAAGGTTCTAGTCATCCGGTTTTTGGGAATGAATCAGAGCAACATTGTCTGTGTAGATCTATCAGGACATACATAATGGCTCCAGTGAGCTTTTTCTTATCAGAACTGCTGAATGAAATTATGGAAAGGAGTTAGAGTGTTTGTAGATTGAAGATAGTTTTCATTTCTGCCTTGGCTAGGTCAGTGTCAATGTTTCCATTTTTCAAAGTGGCTTTTATATTGATGAGACCAATAAAGTGTACAATGGAATTCGGGGAGGAATGATGTTCTTTGGAAAAATGTTCAGAAAGATGGTGTGTAGCAAGTCATTTTCTGATTATGCGAAGGTGTTCTCCTATCCGTGTTTTGAGAACCCTCGAAATCCTACCTACATAGGATTTTCCACATGTGCAAGTAATTAAGTATATCACATTTGTGGTGTTACATGTGATGAATTCACGGATCTTCATTGTAGTCCCATTAACTGTAATTTCTGTATATTTGGATTTGTCGGTTTTTACATTTCTGCAACATAAGCAGGCACCAGGGGGATATAGCCTTGAGGAAGGGACCTGGACATCTCAAAATGCGTTGGCATAACCCTGCGGTGCTTTCATCAACCCACAGACTCCCTGACTGATCTAAGTTGTGTATTGGGAATAAGACTCTGGGAGCCACCAGCAGGGTATTTTCCCGGGATACCCTGCCTTTTCTACACCTGCGGCTCCCCCACCTTTATGGGTATGACATATTTCCAATCCAGCGATACTCTTGCTTTTATCCTGTCAGAAATTTTCACTTAAACATATTATCTTTGTATTGTAATAAACCTACACTGTATTTTATCCACTCTATCAAATGGTGTACTTTAACCAATGCATCTAGAGTGATACAGTCGGCTAGATCCAGGTTTACCATTATCATTCAAAATTCATAGGGACCAGAGCCATATTGGGCGAGTCACCCTCTGCATACCCCATCATTACATAAATTGTTCATGCATTACAAATATCCAATAATTAGTTGAATGCATAATTCACACCAAAAAAATCAGATTCATTTTAAATGTTTTCAATTAAAATGTTATGTTAATTAAAGTCAAGTAGTTCTAGAGCAGTAGAGTCATTTGCTGTAAATGGCATTATCCAAGTTTTGTTATTTTCCACACAATTTGCAGAAAAATTGAGAGATCCTTCCAATACAAGATATTTATTAGTTGTTTTTATTAATGTATTCAGTGGCGCTATACCCAACAGTGTTGTGCAGGCATTAATACTTTCACTTGGGCCTGATTAAGGCCGGTTACACATCAGAATGATGACATGTTGTATAGGCACATGTTGTATAGGCATTATGTACACACTTAAACGATTTAATGAATGACGGAACGATCCCTCATTCTGTTCTTCTTTAAACTGCATGCGATATCTTCTGATTTGCCATGAAGATATCACATGCAACCCACGGGAGTGCCCAATTGGACATACATACTGCCCGGTATGCACTGTACATCATTATGATTTGGCCTGAGATTACATATTGTGCCGATATCATTGTAGTGTATACCCACCCTAAAGGTGGGCACACACTGGCCGATATATCGGCCGTTCTCTTGAACGGCCGATATATCCCAAGTCCGTCGGCCAGTGTGTACAGCAGATATACGGCTGTGAACTCTGTCGTTCACAGACGTATCGCATCGGCCCCGCAGCACAGCTGACGACCAAAATATCTACCGATATATTCGCGCGTCGCTGTGTGTGTACGGGCGGTCGGACGACCCCCGTACACATGCTGCGGCGGCCGGCGGTGATTGACAGCTGAACTGGGCGGGCATGTGTACACGCCCGCCCAGTTCATGATGTCAGTCCCCGACAGATCGGGCAGTGTGTATGCACAGCACACTGTCCGATCTGTCCATAGATATATCTGCCGATCATTTGATCGGCAGATATATCTTCCAGTGTGTACCCACCTTAAGAGTCACACAAAATGCTGATGTACAAGTAACTGAGTGAAGTTTTGCAACTTCTTAAAAATGTGTGCAGTGCGTGAGTTACACAGAGTGTACTGTATGCACAAAGGAGCTGTTGTCATGGAGATGCTCTGTAGCAGAAATGTTGTGGAAAAGGTGATTGGCATTCCTAGGCAGTGACTGGAAATTGTCTATTGTGCACACAAATGGTTCATGTAACAGACCAGTAATGGGTTGCAGTCAAGTCAGTGGAAGTAGCTGCATAAATAGACATAGGAGGCCATATCCAGATGGAAGAACTGCTCCTTCCAAAGGGATGGTGCATGTTTTGATGGTGAACCTGATGGTGGTGTCTAAGGATGCAATAATCGATATTGCAGTGTCCGACTCAGAATCAGTCCACAGGTTTCCATTCCTTTGTATCTCCATGTCTACAGTATTCTAATATCAATCATACAATCATGAACAGATTAAGCTCTTCATTAAAACACCATGTTTAAACCTCATTTACCGGGATCAGAAAAAAACATAATTTGCATATCTGGCAAACAAGGACTGTTTATCCCATCACATGGGTACCTGGGTAATGGGACAACTTGCAATCATATGGCCAGAATTTGTCATGGGTTTGTCAAAAATTTCGGTGATAGTAACGTTCTCCTTTGGCTTCATGAACAAAACTGTTAGCAGCTTGTGTTTTCTGGATCCTATGGTTTAAACTCTTAAGAGTAGCTCTTGGTGGTGAGGTATTGCTTTGTGTAGGAGAACAAATGTTCTGCATCCTTTAATTCACTTAATATATGATACATAGTATCTGACCATTCAAGGTTCTCTCTCCAAAATCTGTGAAGGACCATGTTTTCTGTTAAAGTAGGAGAGCGCTACTGCACAGTTTACAATAAGTCTCCTTCAGAGCTAATGCTTCATTCCCATACCAAGATGTCGGCCAGAACTATTACTGGACATGCATGGTGCCATCTTGTTAATGTGTATGAGTGACACAGCGGGAGATGGACGCCTCCCCATTAGCTCCAAAGACCTGTGATGCTATTATCTGCACTGACCACTGTTCCAGCACCTGTACCACTACCGTATCCAAGAGACAATCACCAGCTAGTGAATTGTCTGGAACCTGCTCTGCTACAGGCTCCACTTCATGCTCTTTAACCACTGTAACTGTGAGCTTGGCTGTACTGTCACTTGCGCAATAAACCACACAGCCTGGCTAAGTTTAGGTGGACAGTCCTTTGGCTCAGATACATTCCCCTAGTGTGTAAAGTAACTCTGCAAAACCACCAAACTCTACACCAATTCATAACAGGGTATGGACCCAGGCACGCTAGAGTAACACACTGTAACAGCACTGGGCCCAGGTTATACAATTATTACTGAGATGCTTGTAATCTGTATTGGTTGCAAACTACTGCAGTTGGTACCAAAAATATTTAAGATCATATCTTGCTTGAAGCACTTACTACTTGATGCAAACAAATGTATGTTAAAAAGAAGGTTCACATCAGCAAGTCAACAAGATTGCAATAACAATTTTCTTAAAGTACATTGCTCAACAAGTAACATTGACTTACTGTATAAATAACCTAATATAAACTGTCATAAATGGTGAACAGTCAAGTCTTTAGGTGATTTTGCGGTAAGAAAGCAGATTATCCACAGATTGTAAACATTATGAGTACACATCTTTGCTGGATTGCAATTCCGTTATAATGATATCCAAACTACTATGAAGTAACTCACACTGTGTAGAAATGTGGAGAAGGAGAGTAATCCAGGAGAATGAGATGTGTGAAAGTTCCATCCAAAGTCTCAGTATTACAAATCTGTCCTGATAGAAGATTAATCAAGCACAGACACAGTCTGCATTCACACTACATGGAATTCTTGTAAGACAGCCTTCAAACGGTCAAACACAGCAGTATGTGTCTATTAAATTGTAGCTAGATAAACTTGACTACATTAACTACAAAACAAATCCATCCACAGCATTATATGGAATTGAAAAATGTGCATAATGCACAATGGGTAACCAAGAAAAATACTTAACAAGCATGTCAGGGTGGTACAGGTAACCAGCCCATCATCCGCCAGAAAGCGTCAGCACAGCGTCAACAGCCTCTTTGGTGATCCAAATCCAAAACACAAAACCCGAAAAATGGCCCTGTACACACCCCTACTGAATATATATATATTTTTTCTTCTTCTATATATATATATATATATATAACTAGATTGTCGGCAATCTGCACTCACATCCTGACCATTCCATCGATGGGGTGCTCCACTAAGGTAACAATATGTATACCACAAATATAGAAATTCTGACCCTATTAAGGTCAGGCGAGGGAACTCACCAAATTCAGAAGATAAAATTTAGGTTATTAGTACATCAATGTTCATCTTACAATTCAATATGGTCAACGTTTCAGACCACAGCAGGGGCCTTTGTCAAGACAGGTCCGAGTGACAACCTCACATCATGAAGACAGGAGATGCACTGACAAAGCCTCCCAGGCTAATATAAATACCCACATCCAACACACACCAATTGCTCAATCAAACAATTAGTCAATGTTGATCACATGTTAGGCATTGCACCATACATATTTCAGGATAGTCAGAGGACATAACCCAAATACAATAACACCTAATGTAAATTCATAATAGTAGAGAGACCAAGCCATCTGTATTAATCATGGGATCGGGACGAAATACCTACAATCAAAATCCCGACAGCAATTGACCGACATATTTTTTGCTTTGGATCACACACAGAGGAAATATAGCAGTAGTCTACAGCAATACTGGTAGTCATCACTGAGTGACGCACTAATAGAAATATATTTTTTGCTCTGGATCACACACAGAGGATATATAGCCATAATGTACAGCAGTACTGGTAGTTGTCACTGAGTGACGCAGCAATAGAATTATATTTTTTGTTTTAGATCACACACAGAGGATATATAGCAGTTGTGTACAGCAGTACTGGTAGTCGTCACTGAGTGACACACCAATAAAAATATTTTTTTTTGCTTTGGATCACACACAGAAGATATATAGCATTAGTGTATGGCAGCCACAGTACTAGTAGTCAGAGGGATGCACCAGTAGAAATATATTTTTTTGCTTTTGATCACACACAGATATATAGCAGTCGTGTACGGCAGTACTGGTAGTTGTCACTGAGTGACGCACCAACAGAAATATATTTTTTGCTCTGGATCACATACAGAGGATATATAGCAGCAGTGTCCGGCAGCTGCTGTACTAGTAGTCAGAGTGACGAATCAATATTAATATATTTTTTGCTTTGGATCACACACAGAGGATATATAGCAGTAGTGTACGGCAGTACACAGCCCCTTATAGACAGAGAACTCCTGGTCCTATACATACATAGCCACAGTATGCTACTATGCAGATCCCTAACACAGTGACAGCACACCTAACTCAACTCTCCTGCAAATAACCCCTCTCCTCTCTCCTGCCCCTCTGCTCTCTCCTGCCCACTTTGCTTTCTCCTACTCCACTTTGCGCTCTCCCTACTTGCTCCTTCCCTAACATCACACAGCACATAAGGAACACGTCCTTACTGTGCACTCTCCAAATCTGGAGTGAAGATGGCGCCAATGACAGGGACTATATATAGAATCCAAAACCCACAAGATTCGACAGCAGGATGATGATGTTTTGCCTCATTTTAGGATTCAAGTTAGGCATGCAAAACCGAGCCTGACTCAGATATGGGCTCGGATCTAAAAGTTCGAGGGGATTTGGTTCTCAGAGATGTCTTTTATTTTGGGTGGACTGACAGAACACCCCTAAATGGACGGAGCAGCTGCAGTCCTAGGATGTATACTGGACTGGATGTACACAGCACAAAATATTATTTTATATCAAAATATATATATTATTTTTTTATATCACACACTGCAATTACAGTCACACAAATGAGTCAGAAATATGTATGTTTATATTTTATATCATACACTGCGGTTGCAGGGTCGCACAAATGAGTAAAACATATGTATTATTATTTTTTATGTCACACACCGGCAGTTACAGTGTCGCAAAATGAGTCAGAAATATATATTATTATACACTGCAGTTTAGCTTCACCAACAGCGTCGCACAATACGTATATGAGTAGGAAATAATATACTGCAGTCGGACCAGCAGTATCACAGTACTTATGAAAATAAAATAAAAATTGTATAGTACACTGGGGTACAGCACAAACAAACAAACAAAAACTTTTTTTATATAGTAATTATAATTTTAGGATTTTTGTTTTTAGCCTTTATTATTTTAATTTTACACTAGGGCTGAGCTCCTGGATGGATTGGCAGATCACACCTTTCAGATACAGCAGACAGAGCACCCCTTTCAGATACAGCAGAGAGAGCACCCATTTTTCAGATACAGCAGAGATAGCACCCCTTTTTCAGATACAGTAGACAGATCACCCCTTTCAGATACAGCAGACAGAGAGAACACCTCTTTTTCAGATACAGCAGACAGAGAGAGCACTCATTTTTAAGATACAGCAGACAGAGGGAGCACCCCTTTCAGATACAGCTGACAGAGAGCGCACCCCTTTTTCAGATACAACAGACAGAGAGAGCACCTCTTGCAGATACAGCAGAGAGAGCACTACTTTCAGATACAGCAGAGAGAGAGAGTACCCCTATCAGATACAGTAGACATAGCACTCCTGCCAGATACAGCAGACAGAGCAGCCGCCCCACGCCGGACAACACATTACTGAGATGGACACATCCGTCCAGTACACTCTCCATTCTATGGAGTGAAGATGCCACCAATCACTGGAGACTTATATAGAATCCAAAACCCATGAGAATCCGACAATGGGAAAATTATGTTCAGACTCGCTTTGGGATACGAGCAAGGAAGGGAGTCCCGAATTGGGCTCGGATCTCAATGTACGGGTGGGTTCAGTTCTCCAAGAACCGAACCAGCTCATCTCGAACACATACACACAGTATACATACATAGCATACATATACCGTACACACAGCATACATACATATAAACACACACACATAGCATACACATACACACAACATACATACATACATACATACATACATACATACATACATACATACACATTTCCAGTAGAGATGAGCAGGTTCGGTTCATTGAGATCTGAACCCCCCCGAACTTCACCTATTTTACACGGGTCCGAGGCAGCCTCGGATCTTCCTGCCTTGCTCGGTTAACCCGAACGAGGCCAAACGTCATCATCCCGCTGTCGGATTCTCGTGAGATTTGTATTCTATATAAAGAGCCGCACATCGCCGCCATTTTCACTCGTGCTTTGGAGTTTGCACGGAGAGGACGTGGCTATGTTCTCTCCCTGAAAAGCTCCATATCTGTGCTCAGTGTGCTGCAAATATCTGTGCTCAGTGTGCTGCAAATATCTACATTCTCTGCCTGAAAAGCTCCATATCTGTGCTCAGTGTGCTGCAAATATCTGATCAGTGTGCTGCATTGTGGGGACCACCAGTATATAATTATAGTACAGTACAGTAGGCCATTGCTATATCTTGCAGCTCCGTGTCAGACTCAGTTCTAGACAGTATCCTGATCATCAGTGCTCAATATCTGCTGCATTGTTGTGTAACCAGTATATATATATATTATATATAGTAGTACAGTGCAGCATTTTGGTGACCACAAGTATAGTAGTACAGTACAGTAGTCCATTGCTGTATCTTGCAGCTCCGTGTCACTGCAAGTATCCATCCATATCTGTGCTGCATTGTTGTGAGCAGAATAAATAGTAGTACAGTGCAGAATTTTGGTGACAAACAGTATATAGTTGTACAGTACAGTAGTCCATTGCTGTATTTTGCAGCTCCGTGTCACTGCAAGTATCCATCTATCTATATCTGTGCTGCATTGTTGTGAGCAGAATAAATAGTAGTACAGTGCAGCATTTTGGTGACAAACAGTATATAGTTGTACAGTACAGTAGTCCATTGCTGTATCTTGCAGCTCCGTGTCACTGCAAGTATCCATATCTGTGCTGCATTTTTGTGAGCAGTATATAGTAGGACAGTGCAGCATTTTGGTGACAACCAGTAGTAGTACAGTACAGTAGGCCATTGCTGTATCTTGCAGCTCCATGTCACTTCAAGTATGCATATCTGTGCTGCATTGTTGTGAGCAGTATATAGTAGGACAGTGCAGCATTTTGGTGACCAAAAGTATATAGTTGTACAGTACAGTAGTCCATTGCTGTATCATGCAGCTCCTTGTCACTGCAAGTATCCATATCTGTGCTGCATTGTTGTGAGCAGTATATAGTAGGACAGTGCAGCATTGTGGTAACCAACAGTATATAGTTGTACAGTACAGTAGTCCATTGCTGTATCTTGCAGCTCCGTGTCACTGCAAGTATCCATCTATATCTGTGCTGCATTGTTGTGAGCATTATATGTAGTAGTACAGTGCAGCATTTTGGTGACCAACAGTATGTAGTTGTACAGTACAGTAGTCCATTGCTGTATCTATTAAAAAAAAATATATATACATATATATATTAGTGATGAGCGGGTTCGGTTTCTCGGAAACCGAACCCCCCCCCCCCCCGAACTTCACGCTTTTTACACGGGTCCGAGGCAGACTCGGATCTTCCCGCCTTGCTCGGTTAACCCGAGCGCGCCCGAACGTCATCATCCCGCTGTCGGATTCTCGCGAGGCTCGGATTCTATCGCGAGACTCGGATTCTATATAAGGAGCCGCGCGTCGCCGCCATTTTCACACGTGCATTGAGATTGATAGGGAGAGGACGTGGCTGGCGTCCTCTCCGTTTAGAGTACACTAGAGAGTAGTAGAGACACTTGATTTACTAATTTTGGGGAGCATATTAGGAGTACTACTTGCTGATAGTGTGACCAGTGACCACCAGTTTAATTAATCCGTTCTCTGCCTGAAAAAAAACGATACACAGTGTGACACAGTCACATACCATATCTGTGCTCAGCCTCAGTGTGCTGCATCATCTATGTAATACTGTATATCTGACTGTGCTGAGTGCTCACTGCTCACACAGCTTAATTGTGGGGGAGACTGGGGAGCAGTTATAGCAGGAGTACATATTTTAACAGTGCACACTTTTGCTGCCAGAGTGCCACTGCCAGTGTGACTGACCAGTGACCACTGACCACCAGTATATTGTGATTGTCTGCCTGAAAAAGTTAAACACTCGTCGTGTGGTGTTTTTATTCTATAAACGCATTCTGCTGACAGTGTCCAGCAGGTCCGTCATTATATAATATATACCTGTCCGGCTGCAGTAGTGATATATATATTTTATATCATTATCATCCAGTCTATATTAGCACTGCAGCAGACGCAGTACGGTAGTCCACGGCTGTAGCTACCTCTGTGTCGGCAGTCGTTCGTCCATTCATAATTGTATACCACCTACCCGTGGTGTTTTTTTTTTTTCTATCTTCTTGATACTAGTAGCTTACTTTAGGAGTCTGCAGTGCTGAGCTGACAGTGTCCAGCAGGTCCGTCATTATATAATATATACCTGTCCGGCTGCAGTAGTGATATATATATATTTTTTATATCATTATCATCCAGTCTATATTAGCAGCAGACGCAGTACGGTAGTCCACGGCTGTAGCTACCTCTGTGTCGGCAGTCGCTCGTCCATCCATAATTGTATACCACCTACCCGTGGTGGTTTTTTTTTTCTATCTTCTTGATACTAGTAGCTTACTTTAGGAGTCTGCAGTGCTGAGCTGACAGTGTCCAGCAGGTCCATCATTATATAATATATACCTGTCCGGCTGCAGTAGTGATATATATATATTTTTTATATCATTATCATCCAGTCTATATTAGCAGCAGACGCAGTACGGTAGTCCACGGCTGTAGCTACCTCTGTGTCGGCAGTCGCTCGTCCATCCATAATTGTATACCACCTACCCGTGGTGTTTTTTTTTTTTCTATCTTCTTGATACTAGTAGCTTACTTTAGGAGTCTGCAGTGCTGAGCTGACAGTGTCCAGCAGGTCCGTCATTATATAATATATACCTGTCCGGCTGCAGTAGTGATATATATATATTTTATATCTCATTATCATCCAGTCTATATTAGCAGCAGACGCAGTACGGTAGTCCACGGCTGTAGCTACCTCTGTGTCGGCAGTCACTCGTTCATCCATAATTGTATGCCACCTACCCGTGGTGTTTTTTTTTTCTATCTTCTTGATACTAGTAGCTTACTTTAGGAGTCTGCAGTGCTGAGCTGACAGTGTCCAGCAGGTCCGTCATTATATAATATATACCTGTCCGGCTGCAGGAGTGATATATATATATTTTTTATATCATTATCATCCAGTCTATATTAGCAGCAGACGCAGTACGGTAGTCCACGGCTGTAGCTACCTCTGTGTCGGCAGTCGCTCGTCCATCCATAAGTATACTAGTATCCATCCATCTCCATTGTTTACCTGAGGTGCCTTTTAGTTGTGCCTATTAAAATATGGAGAACAAAAATGTTGAGGTTCCAAAAATAGGGAAAGATCAAGATCGACTTCCACCTCGTGCTGAAGCTGCTGCCACTAGTCATGGCCGAGACGATGAAATGCCAGCAACGTCGTCTGCCAAGGCCGATGCCCAATGTCATAGTACAGAGCATGTAAAATCCAAAACACCAAATATCAGTAAAAAAAGGACTCAAAAATCTAAAATAAAATTGTCAGAGGAGAAGCGTAAACTTGCCAATATGCCATTTACCACACGGAGTGGCAAGGAACGGCTGAGGCCCTGGCCTATGTTCATGGCTAGTGGTTCAGCTTCACATGAGGATGGAAGCACTCAGCCTCTCGCTAGAAAAATGAAAAGACTCAAGCTGGCAAAAGCACAGCAAAGAACTGTGCGTTCTTCGAAATCACAAATCCACAAGGAGAGTCCAATTGTGTCGTTTGCGATGCCTGACCTTCCCAACACTGGACGTGAAGAGCATGCGCCTTCCACCATTTGCACGCCCCCTGCAAGTGCTGGAAGGAGCACCCGCAGTCCAGTTCCTGATAGTCAGATTGAAGATGTCAGTGTTGAAGTACACCAGGATGAGGAGGATATGGGTGTTGCTGGCGCTGGGGAGGAAATTGACCAGGAGGATTCTGATGGTGAGGTGGTTTGTTTAAGTCAGACACCTGTTGTCCGTGGGAGGAATAGGGCCATTGACATGCCTGGTGAAAATACCAAAAAAATCAGCTCTTCGGTGTGGAAGTATTTCAACAGAAATGCGGACAACATTTGTCAAGCCATGTGTTGCCTTTGTCAAGCTGTAATAAGTAGGGGTAAGGACGTTAACCACCTCGGAACATCCTCCCTTATACGTCACCTGCAGCGCATTCATCATAAGTCAGTGACAAGTTCAAAAACTTTGGGCGACAGCGGAAGCAGTCCACTGACCAGTAAATCCCTTCCTCTTGTAACCAAGCTCACGCAAACCACCCCACCAACTCCCTCAGTGTCAATTTCCTCCTTCCCCAGGAATGCCAATAGTCCTGCAGGCCATGTCACTGGCAATTCTGACGAGTCCTCTCCTGCCTGGGATTCCTCCGATGCATCCTTGCGTGTAACGCCTACTGCTGCTGGCGCTGCTGTTGTTGCTGCTGGGAGTCGATGGTCATCCCAGAGGGGAAGTCGTACTCGTAAGACCACTTTTACTACTTCCACCAAGCAATTGACTGTCCAACAGTCCTTTGCGAGGAAGATGAAATATCACAGCAGTCATCCTGCTGCAAAGCGGATAACTGAGGCCTTGGCATCCTGGGCGGTGAGAAACGTGGTTCCGGTATCCATCATTACTGCAGAGCCAACTAGAGACTTGTTGGAGGTACTGTGTCTCCGGTACCAAATACCATCTAGGTTCCATTTCTCTAGGCAGGCGATACCGAAAATGTACACAGACCTCAGAAAAAGACTCACCAGTGTCCTAAAAAATGCAGTTGTACCCAATGTCCACTTAACCACGGACATGTGGACAAGTGGAGCAGGGCAGGCTCAGGACTATATGACTGTGACAGCCCACTGGGTAGATGTATGGACTCCCGCCGCAAGAACAGCAGCGGCGGCTACGCTTTGTATCACCGCTTTCCAGAATACGCACACAGCTGAAAACCTCTTACGGCAACTGAGGAAGATCATCGCAGAATGGCTTACCCCAATTGGACTCTCCTGTGGATTTGTGGCATCGGAAAACGCCAGCAATATTGTGTGTGCATTAAATCTGGGCAAATTCCAGCACGTCCCATGTTTTGCACATACCTTGAATTTGGTGGTGCAGAATTATTTAAAAAACGAGAGGGGCGTGCAAGAGATGCTGTCGGTGGCCAGAAGAATTGCGGGACACTTTCGGCGTACAGGCACCACGTACAGAAGACTGGAGCACCACCAAAAACGCCTGAACCTGCCCTGCCATCATCTGAAGCAAGAAGTGGTAACGAGGTGGAATTCAACCCTCTATATGCTTCAGAGGTTGGAGGAGCAGCAAAAGGCCATTCAAGCCTATACAACTGAGCACGATATAGGAGGTGGAATGCACCTGTCTCAAGCGCAGTGGAGAATGATTTCAACGTTGTGCAAGGTTCGGCAACCTTTTGAACTTGCCACACGTGAAGTCAGTTCAGACACTGCCAGCCTGAGTCAGGTCATTCCCCTCATCAGGCTTTTGCAGAAGAAGCTGGAGACATTGAAGGAGGAGCTAACACAGAGCGATTCCGCTAGGCATGTGGGACTTGTGGATGGAGCCCTTAATTCGCTTAACAAGGATTCACGGGTGGTCAATCTGTTGAAATCAGAGCACTACATTTTGGCCACCGTGCTCGATCCTAGATTTAAAACCTACCTTGGATCTCTCTTTCCGGCAGACACAAGTCTGCTGGGGTTCAAAGAACTGCTGGTGACAAAATTGTCAAGTCAAGCGGAACACGACCTGTCAACATCTCCTCCTTCACATTCTCCCGCAACTGGGGGTGCGAGGAAAAGGCTCAGAATTCCGAGCCCACCCGCTGGCGGTGATGCAGGGCAGTCTGGAGCGACTGCTGATGCTGACATCTGGTCCGGACTGAAGGACCTGACAACGATTACGGACATGTCGTCTACTGTCACTGCATATGATTCTCTCCCCATTGAAAGAATGGTGGAGGATTATATGAGTGACCGCATCCAAGTAGGCACGTCAGACAGTCTGTACTTATACTGGCAGGAAAAAGAGGCAATTTGGAGGCCCTTGCACAAACTGGCTTTATTCTACCTAAGTTGCCCTCCCACAAGTGTGTACTCCGAAAGAGTGTTTAGTGCCGCCGCTCACCTTGTCAGCAATCGGCGTACGAGGTTACATCCAGAAAATGTGGAGAAGATGATGTTCATTAAAATGAATTATAATCAATTCCTCCGTGGAGACATTGACCAGCAGCAATTGCCTCCACAAAGTACACAGGGAGCTGAGATGGTGGATTCCAGTGGGGACGAATTGATAATCTGTGAGGAGGGGGATGTACACGGTGATATATCGGAGTATGATGATGAGGTGGACATCTTGCCTCTGTAGAGCCAGTTTGTGCAAGGGGAGATTAATTGCTTCTTTTTTGGTGGGGGTCCAAACCAACCCGTCATTTCAGTCACAGTCGTGTGGCAGACCCTGTCACTGAAATGATGGGTTGGTTAAAGTGTGCATGTCCTGTTTATACAACATAAGGGTGGGTGGGAGGGCCCAAGGACAATTCCATCTTGCACCTCTTTTTTCTTTCATTTTTCTTTGCGTCATGTGCTGTTTGGGGGGTGTTTTTTGGAAGGGCCATCCTGCGTGACACTGCAGTGCCACTCCTAGATGGGCCAGGTGTTTGTTTCGGCCACTAGGGTCGCTTAGCTTACTCACACAGCTACCTCATTGCGCCTCTTTTTTTCTTTGCGTCATGTGCTGTTTGGGGAGTGTTCTTTGGAAGGGCCATCCTGCGTGACACTGCAGTGCCACTCCTAGATGGGCCAGGTGTTTGTGTCGGCCACTAGGGTCGCTTAGCTTACTCACACAGCTACCTCATTGCGCCTCTTTTTTTCTTTGCGTCATGTGCTGTTTGGGGAGTGTTTTTTGGAAGGGCCATCCTGCGTGACACTGCAGTGCCACTCCTAGATGGGCCAGGTGTTTGTGTCGGCCACTAGGGTCGCTTAGCTTACTCACACAGCTACCTCATTGCGCCTCTTTTTTTCTTTGCGTCATGTGCTGTTTGGGGAGTGTTTTTTGGAAGGGCCATCCTGCGTGACACTGCAGTGCCACTCCTAGATGGGCCAGGTGTTTGTGTCGGCCACTAGGGTCGCTTAGCTTACTCACACAGCTACCTCATTGCGCCTCTTTTTTTCTTTGCGTCATGTGCTGTTTGGGGAGTGTTTTTTGGAAGGGCCATCCTGCGTGACACTGCAGTGCCACTCCTAGATGGGCCAGGTGTTTGTGTCGGCCACTTGGGTCGCTTAGCTTAGCCATCCAGCGACCTCGGTGCAAATTTTAGGACTAAAAATAATATTGTGAGGTGTGAGGTGTTCAGAATAGACTGAAAATGAGTGGAAATTATGGTTATTGAGGTTAATAATACTTTGGGATCAAAATGACCCCCAAATTCTATGATTTAAGCTGTTTTTTAGGGTTTTTTGAAAAAAACACCCGAATCCAAAACACACCCGAATCCGACAAAAAAAATTCGGTGAGGTTTTGCCAAAACGCGTTCGAACCCAAAACACGGCCGCGGAACCGAACCCAAAACCAAAACACAAAACCCGAAAAATTTCCGGTGCTCATCACTAATATATATATATACAAACAAATCTAGAAAACCACAGCACTCACCACCCCAGAAGCGGGGTGCAATATCTGTACTCACCACTCATAGGGTGGGGTGCATGCAGCCCATAACCACCAACCCAAATATATACAACCAGAAAGTTTAGCACTCACCATAGCTAGCTCACTTATCCTCACAACATCAATAAATAATTGATGGGGGTTTAGTTAGTGAATTGGCCAATGCACGGAAGCCTGCATACCGCTCGCCAAGGTACCCCACCTTCATGCAGGTCCTACACTATCACAAAGTCTCAAAAATTAAAACCTGGCAACTGTATCACACATAATATACTGCACACATGCCCACTAGGTTTAATGTGTATCTGCCATGCATCTTATGGCTTTTGTGATAGTGTAGGACCTGCATGAAGGTGGGGTACCTTGGCGAGCGGTATGCAGGCTTCCGTGCATTGGCCAATTCACTAACTAAACCCCCATCAATTATTTATTGATGTTGTGAGGATAATTGAGCTTGCTATGGTGAGTGCTGAACTTTCTGGTTGTATATATTTGGGTTGGTGGTTATGGGCTGCATGCACGCCACCCTATGAGTGGTGAGTGCAGATATTGCACCCCGCTTCTGGGGTGGTGAGTGCTGTGGTTTTCTAGCTTTGTTTGTATATTACGTGGTTAATCTTTGGTTAACTCTTATTAACCGTGGTCACAGGCCTTTTCATGCACCCCTGTGTAAACTCACTTGTTCTAAACCTGTGTCAGCTGCTCCTTAGTAATTTATCAGCCAGTGTCAGGTGACTAGTGTACCTTTAAAAGCCATAAGATGCATGGCAGATGCACATTAAACCTAGTGGGCATGTGTGCAGTATATTATGTGTGATACAGTTGCCAGGTTTTAATTTTGAGACTTTGTGATAGTGTAGGACCTGTATGAAGGTGGGGTACCTTGGCGAGCGGTATGCAGGCTTCCGTGCATTGGCCAATTCACTAACTAAACCCCCATCAATTATTTATTGATGTTGTGAGGATAAGTGAGCTTGCTATGGTGAGTGCTGAACTTTCTGGTTGTATATATATATATATATATATATATATATAACTAGATTGTCGGCAATCTGCACTCACATCCTGACCAATCCATCGATGGGGTGCTCCACTATGGTAACAATATGTATACCACAAATATAGAAATTCTGACCCTATTAAGGTCAGGAGAGGGAACTCACCAAATTCAGAAGATAAAATTTAGGTTATTAGTACATCAATGTTCATCTTACAATTGAATATGGTCAACGTTTCGGACCACAGCAGGGGCCTTTGTCAAGACAGGTCCGGGTGACAACCTCACATCATGAAGACAGGAGATGCACCGACACTGCCTCCCAGGCTAACATAAATACCCACATCCAACACACACCAATTGCTCAACAAAAACAATTAGTCAATGTTGATCACATGTTAGGCATTGCACCATGCATATTTCAGGATAGTCAGAGGACATAATCCAAATACAATAACACCTAATGTAAATTCATAATAGTAGAGAGACCAAGCCATCTGTATTAATCATGGGATCGGGACGAAATACCTACAATCAAAATCCCGACAGCAATTGACCGACATATTTTTTGCTTTGGATCACACACAGAGGATATATAGCAGTAGTCTGCAGCAATACTGGTAGTCATCACTGAGTGACGCACTAATAGAAATATATTTTTTGCTCTGGATCACACACAGAGGATATATAGCCGTAATGTACAGCAGTACTAGTAGTTGTCACTGAGTGATGCAGCAATAGAATTATATTTTTTGTTTTAGATCACACACAGAGGATATATAGCAGTAGTGTACAGCAGTACTGGTAGTCGTCACTGAGTGACACACCAATAAAAATATTTTTTTTTGCTTTGGATCACACACAGAAGATATATAACATTAGTGTATGGCAGCCACAGTACTAGTAGTCAGAGGGATGCACCAGTAGAATATATTTTTTTGCTTTTGATCACACACAGATATATAGCAGTCATGTATGGCAGTACTGGTAGATGTCACTGAGTGACGCACCAACAGAAATATATTTTTTTGCTCTGGATCACATACAGAGGATATATAGCAGCAGTGTCCGGCAGCTGCTGTACTAGTAGTCAGAGTGACGAATCAATATAAATATATTTTTTGCTTTGAATCACACACAGAGGATATATATCAGTAGTGTACGGCAGTACACAGCCCTTTATAGACAGAGAACTCCTGGTCCTATACATACATAGCCACAGTATGCTACTATGCAGAGCCCTAACACAGTGACAGCACACCTAACTCAACTCTCCTGCAAATATCCCCTCTCCTCTCTCCTGCCCCTCTGCTCTCTCCTACCCCCTTTTCTTTTTCCTACTCCACTTTGCGCTCTCCCTGCTTGCTCCTTCCCTAATATCACACATCACATAAGGAACACGTCCTTACTGTGCACTCTCCAAATCTGGAGTGAAGATGGCGCCGATGACAGGGACTATATATAGAATCCAAAACCCACGAGATTCGACAGCTGGATGATGATGTTTTGCCTCATTTTAGGATTCAAGTTAGGCATGCAAAACCGAGCCTGACTCGGATCTGGGCTCGGATCTAAAAGTTCGGGGGGATTTGGTTCTCAGAGATGTCTTTTATTTTGGGTGGACTGACAGAACATGCCTAAATGGACGGAGCAGCTGCAGTCCTAGGATGTATACTGGACTGGATGTACACAGCACAAAATATTATTTTATATCAAAATATATATATTATTTTTTTATATCACACACTGCAATTACAGTCACACAAATGAGTCAGAAATATGTATTTTTATTTTTTATATCATACACTGCGGTTGCAGGGTCGCACAAATGAGTAAAACATATGTATTATTATTTTTTATGTCACACACTGGCAGTTACAGTGTCGCAAAATGAGTCAGAAATATATATTATTATACACTGCAGTTTAGCTTCACCAACAGTGTTGCACAATACGTATATGAGTAGGAAATAATATACTGCAGTCGGACCAGCAGTATCACAGTACTTATGAAAATAAAATAAAAATTGTATAGTACACTGGGGTACAGCACAAACAAACAAACAAACAAAAACTTTTTTTATATAGTAATTATAATTTTAGGATTTTTGTTTTTAGCCTTTATTATTTTAATTTTACACTAGGGCGGAGCTCCTGGATGGATTGGCAGATCACACCTTTCAGATACAGCAGACAGCGCACCCCTTTCAGATACAGCAGAGAGAGCACCCATTTTTCAGATACAGCAGAGATAGCACCCCTTTTTCAGATACAGCAGACAGATCACCCCTTTCAGATACAGCAGACAGAGAGAACACCTCTTTTTCAGATACAGCAGACAGAGAGAGCACTCATTTTTAAGATACAGCAGACAGAGGGAGCACCCCTTTCAGATACAGCTGACTGAGAGCGCACCCCTTTTTCAGATACAACAGACAGAGAGAGCACCTCTTGCAGATACAGCAGAGAGAGCACTCCTTTCAGATACAGCAGATAGAGAGAGCACCCCTATCAGATACAGTAGACATAGCACCCCTGCCAGATACAGCAGACAGAGAGAGCACTCCTTTCAGATACAGCAGACAGAGTAGCCGCCCCACGCCGGACAACACATTACTGAGATGGACACATCCGTCCAGTACACTCTCCATTCTATGGAGTGAAGATGGCACCAATCACTGGGAACTTATATAGAATCCAAAACCCATGAGAATCCGACAATGGGAAAATTATGTTCAGCCTCGCTTTGGGATACGAGCAAGGAAGGGAGTCCCGAGTTGGGCTCGGATCTCAATGTACGGGTGGGTTCAGTTCTCCGAGAACCGAACCAGCTCATCTCGAACACATACACACAGTATACATACATAGCATACATATACCGTACACACAGCATACATACATATAAACACACACACACATAGCATACACATACACACAGCATACATACATACATACATACATACATACATACATACACATTTCCAGTAGAGATGAGCAGGTTCGGTTCATTGAGATCTGAACCCCCCCCCGAACTTCACCTATTTTACACGGGTCCGAGGCAGCCTCGGATCTTCCTGCCTTGCTCGGTTAACCCGAACGAGGCCAAACGTCATAATCCCGCTGTCGGATTCTCGTGAGATTTGTATTCTATATAAAGAGCCGCATGTCGCCGCCATTTTCACTCGTGCTTTGGAGATTGAACGGGCTATGTTCTCTCCCTGAAAAGCTCCATATCTGTGCTCAGTGTGCTGCAAATATCTGTGCTCAGTGTGCTGCAAATATCTACATTCTCTGCCTGAAAAGCTCCATATCTGTTTCAGTGTGCTGCAAATATCTGATCAGTGTGCTGCATTGTGGGGACCACCAGTATATAATTATAGTACAGTACAGTAGGCCATTGCTGTATCTTGAAGCTCCGTGTCAGACTCAGTTCTAGACAGTATCCTGATCATCAGTGCTCAATATCTGCTGCATTGTTGTGTTACCAGTATATATATATATATATATTATATATAGTAGTACAGTGCAGCATTTTGGTGACCACAAGTATAGTAGTACAGTACAGTAGTCCATTGCTGTATCTTGCAGCTCCGTGTCACTGCAAGTATCCATCCATATCTGTGCTGCATTGTTGTGAGCAGTATAAATAGTAGTACAGTGCAGCATTTTGGTGACAAACAGTATATAGTTGTACAGTACAGTAGTCCATTGCTGTATCTTGCAGCTCCGTGCCACTGCAAGTATCCATATCTGTGCTGCATTTTTGTGAGCAGTATATAGTAGGACAGTGCAGCATTTTGGTGACAACCAGTAGTAGTACAGTACAGTAGGCCATTGCTGTATCTTGCAGCTCCATGTCACTTCAAGTATCCATATCTGTGCTGCATTGTTGTGAGCAGTATACAGTAGGACAGTGCAGCATTTTGGTGACCAAAAGTATATAGTTGTACAGTACAGTAGTCCATTGCTGTATCATGCAGCTCCTTGTCACTGCAAGTATCCATATCTGTGCTGCATTGTTGTGAGCAGTATATAGTAGGACAGTGCAGCATTGTGGTAACCAACAGTATAAAGTTGTACAGTACAGTAGTCCATTGCTGTATCTTGCAGCCCCGTGTCACTGCAAGTATCCATCTATATCTGTGCTGCATTGTTGTGAGCATTATATATAGTAGTACAGTGCAGCATTTTGGTGACCAACAGTATATAGTTGTACAGTACAGTAGTCCATTGCTGTATCTATAAAAAAAAAAAAATATATATATATATATATATATATATACACAAACAAATCTAGAAAACCACAGCACTCACCACCCCAGAAGCGGGGTGAAATATCTGCACTCACCACTCATAGGGTGGGGTGCATGCAGCCCATAACCACCAACCCAAATATATACAACCAGAAAGTTCAGCACTCACCATAGCAAGCTCACTTATCCTCACAACATCAATAAATAATTGATGGGGGTTTAGTTAGTGAATTGGCCAATGCACGGAAGCCTGCATACCGCTCGCCAAGGTACCCCACCTTCATGCAGGTACTACACTATCACAAAGTCTCAAAAATTAAAACCTGGCAACTGTATCACACATAATATACTGCACACATGCCCACTAGGTTTAATGTGTATCTGCCATGCATCTTATGGCTTTTAAAGGTACACTAGTCACCTGACACTGGCTGATAAATTACTAAGGAGCAGCTGACACAGGTTTAGAACAAGTGAGATTACACAGGGGTGCATGAAAAGGCCTGTGACCACGGTTAATAAGAGTTAACCAAAGATTAACCCCGTAATATACAAACAAATCTAGAAAACCACAGCACTCACCACCCCAGAAGCGGGGTGCAATATCTGCACTCACCACTCATAGGGTGGGGTGCATGCAGCCCATAACCACCAACCCAAATATATACAACCAGAAAGTTCAGCACTCACCATAGCAAGCTCAAAGGTATGTGTGATACAGTTGCCAGGTTTTAATTTTTGAGACTTTGTGATAGTGTAGGACCTGCATGTATGCAGGCTTCTGTGCATTGGCCAATTCACTAACTAAACCCCCATCAATTATTTATTGATGTTGTGAGGATAAGTGAGCTTGCTATGGTGAGTGCTGAACTTTCTGGTTGTATATATATATATATATATATATATATAACTAGATTGTCATCAATCTGCACTCACATCCTGACCAATCCATCGATGGGGTGCTCCACTAAGGTAACAATATGTATACCACAAATAAAGAAATTCTGACCCTATTAAGGTCAGGAGAGGGAGCTCCCCAAATTCAGAAGATAAAATTTAGGTTATTAGTACATCAATGTTCATCTTACAATTGAATATGGTCAACGTTTCGGACCACAGCAGGGGCCTTTGTCAAGACAGGTCCGGGTGACAACCTCACATCATGAAGACAGGAGATGCACTGACACTGCCTCCCAGGCTAACAGAAATACCCACATCCAACACACACCAATTGCTCAACAAAAACAATTAGTCAATGTTGATCACATGTTAGGCATTGCACCATGCATATTTCAGGATAGTCAGAGGACATAACCCAAATACAATAACACCTAATGTAAATTCATAATAGTAGAGAGACCAAGCCATCTGTATTAATCATGGGATCGGGACGAAATACCTACAATCAAAATCCCGACAGCAATTGACCGACATATTTTTAGCTTTGGATCACACACAGAGGATATATAGCAGTAGTCTGCAGCAATACTGGTAGTCATCACTGAGTGACGCACTAATAGAAATATATTTTTTGCTCTGGATCACACACAGAGGATATATAGCCGTGGTGTATAGCAGTACTGGTAGTTGTCACTGCGTGACACAGCAATAGAATTATATTTTTTGTTTTAGATCACACACAGAGGATATATAGCATAGTGTACAGCAGTACTGGTAGTTGTCACTGAGTGACGCAGCAATAGAATTATATTTTTTGTTTTAGATCACACACAGAGGATATATAGCAGTAGTGTACAGCAGTACTGGTAGTCGTCACTGAGTGACACACCAATAAAAATATTTTTTTTTGCTTTGGATCACACACAGAAGATATATAACATTAGTGTATGGCAGCCACAGTACTAGTAGTCAGAGGGATGCACCAGTAGAAATATATTTTTTTGCTTTTGATCACACACAGATATATAGCAGTCATGTACGGCAGTACTGGTAGTTGTCACTGAGTGACGCACCAACAGAAATATATTTTTTGCTCTGGATCACATACAGAGGATATATAGCAGCAGTGTTCGGCAGCTGCTGTACTAGTAGTCAGAGTGACGCATCAATATAAATATATTTTTTGCTTTGGATCACACACAGAGGATATATAGCAGTAGTGTACGGCAGTACACAGCCCTTTATAGACAGAGAACTCCTGGTCCTATACATACATAGCCACAGTATGCTACTATGCAGAGCCCTAACACAGTGACAGCACACCTAACTCAACTCTCCTGCAAATATCCCCTCTCCTCTCTCCTGCCCCTCTGCTCTCTCCTGCCCCCTTTTCTTTTTCCTACTCCACTTTGCGCTCTCCCTGCTTGCTCCTTCCCTAATATCACACATCACATAAGGAACACGTCCTTACTGTGCACTCTCCAAATCTGGAGTGAAGATGGCGCCGATGACAGGGACTATATATAGAATCCAAAACCCACGAGATTCGACAGCTGGATGATGATGTTTTGCCTCATTTTAGGATTCAAGTTAGGCATGCAAAACCGAGCCTGACTCGGATCTGGGCTCGGATCTAAAAGTTCGGGGGGATTCAGTTCTCAGAGATGTCTTTTATTTTGGGTGGACTGACAGAACACCCCTAAATGGACAGAGCAGCTGCAGTCCTAGGATGTATACTGGACTGGATGTACACAGCACAAAATATTATTTTATATCAAAATATATATATTATTTTTTTATATCACACACTGCAATTACAGTCACACAAATGAGTCAGAAATATGTATTTTTATTTTTTATATCATACACTGCGGTTGCAGGGACGCACAAATGAGTATAACATATGTATTATTATTTTTTATGTCACACACCGGCAGTTACAGTGTCGCAAAATGAGTCAGAAATATATATTATTATACACTGCAGTTTAGCTTCACCAACAGCGTCGCACAATACGTATATGAGTAGGAAATAATATACTGCAGTCGGACCAGCAGTATCACAGTACTTATGAAAATAAAATAAAAATTGTATAGTACACTGGGGTACAGCACAAACAAACAAACAAAAACTTTTTTTATATAGTAATTATAATTTTAGGATTTTTGTTTTTAGCCTTTATTATTTTAATTTTACACTAGGGCGGAGCTCCTGGTTGGATTGGCAGATCACACCTTTCAGATACAGCAGACAGAGCACCCCTTTCAGATACAGCAGAGAGAGCACCCATTTTTCAGATACAGCAGAGATAGCACCCCTTTTTCAGATACAGCAGACAGATCACCCCTTTCAGATACAGCAGACAGAGAGAACACCTCTTTTTCAGATACAGCAGACAGAGAGAGCACTCATTTTTAAGATACAGCAGACAGAGGGAGCACCCCTTTCAGATACAGCTGACAGAGAGCGCACCCCTTTTTCAGATACAACAGACAGAGAGAGCACCTCTTGCAGATACAGCAGAGAGAGCACTCCTTTCAGATACAGCAAAAAGAGAGAGCACCCCTATCAGATACAGTAGACATAGCACCCCTGCCAGATACAGCAGACAGAGAGAGCACTCCTTTCAGATACAGCAGACAGAGAGAGCACCCCTTTCAGATACAGCAGATAGAGCAGCCGCCCCACGCCGGACAACACATTACTGAGATGGACACATCCGTCCAGTACACTCTCCATTCTATGGAGTGAAGATGGCACCAATCACTGGGGACTTATATAGAATCCAAAACCCATGAGAATCCGACAATGGGAAAATTATGTTCAGCCTCGCTTTGGGATACGAGCAAGGAAGGGAGTCCCGAGTTGGGCTCGGATCTCAATGTATGGGTGGGTTCAGTTCTCCGAGAACCGAACCAGCTCATCTCGAACACATACACACAGCATACATACATAGCATACATATACCGTACACACAGCATACATACATATAAACACACACACACATAGCATACACATACACACAGCATACATACATACATACATACATACATACACATTTCCAATAGAGATGAGCAGGTTCGGTTCGTTGAGATCTGACCCCCCCGAACTTCACCTATTTTACACGGGTCCGAGGCAGCCTCGGATTTTCCCGTCTTGCTCGGTTAACCCTAACGAGGCCAAACGTCATCATCCCGCTGTCGGATTCTCGTGAGATTTGTATTCTATATAAAGAGCCGCACGTCGCCGCCATTTTCACTAGTGCTTTGGAGATTGAACGGAGAGGACATGGCTATGTTCTCTCCCTGAAAAGCTCCATATCTATGTTTAGTGTGCTGAAAATATCTGTGCTCAGTGTGCTGCAAATATCTGTGCACAGTGTGCTGCAAATATCTACATTCTCTGCCTGAAAAGCTCCATATCTGTGCTCAGTGTGCTGCAAATATCTGATCAGTGTGCTGCATTGTGGGGACCACCAGTATATAATTATAGTACAGTACAGTAGGCCATTGCTATATCTTGCAGCTCCGTGTCAGACTCAGTTCTAAACAGTATCCTGATCATCAGTGCTCAATATCTGCTGCATTGTTGTGTAACCAGTATATATATATTATATATAGTAGTACAGTGCAGCATTTTGGTGACCACAAGTATAGTAGTACAGTACAGTAGTCCATTGCTGTATCTTGCAGCTCCGTATAACTGCAAGTATCCATCCATATCTGTGCTGCATTGTTGTGAGCAGTATAAATAGTAGTACAGTGCAGCATTTTGGTGACAAACAGTATATAGTTGTACAGTACAGTAGTCCATTGCTGTATCTTGCAGCTCCGTGTCACTGCAAGTATCCATATATGTGCTGCATTGTTGTGAGCAGTATAAATAGTAGTACAGTGCAGCATTTTGGTGACCAACAATATATAGTTGTACAGTACAGTAGTCCATTGCTGTATCTTGCAGCTCCGTGTCACTGCAAGTATCCATCCATATCTGTGCTGCATTGTTGTGAGCAGTATATATAGTAGTACAGTGCAGCATTTTGGTGACCAACAGAATATAGTTGTACAGAACAGTAGTTCATTGCTGTATCTTGCAGCTCCGTGTCACTGCAAGTATTCATCCATATCTGTGCTGCATTGTTGTGAGCAGTATATATAGTAGTACAGTGCATCATTTTGGTGACCAACAGTATATAGTTGTACAGAACAGTAGTCCATTGCTGTATCTTGCAGCTCCGTGTCACTTCAAGTATCCATATCTATGCTGCATTTTTTTGAGCAGTATATAGTAGGACAGAGCAGCATTTTGGTGACAACCAGTAGTAGTACAGTACAGTAGGCCATTGCTGTATCTTGCAGCTCCATGTCACTTCAAGTATCCATATCTATGCTGCATTGTTGTGAGCAGTATATAGTAAGACAGTGCAGCATTTTGGTGACCAACAGTATATAGTTGTACAGTACAGTAGTCCATTGCTGTATCTTGCAGCTCCGTTTCACTTCAAGTATCCATATCTGTGCTGCATTGTTGTGAGCAGTATATAGTAGGACAGTGCAGAATTTTGGTGACCAACAGTATATAGTTGTACAGTACAGAAGTCCATTGCTGTATCTTGCAGCTCTGTGTCACTTCAAGTATCCATATCTGTGCTGCATTGTTGTGAGCAGTATATAGTAGGACAGTGCAGCATTTTGGTGACCAACAGTATATAGTTGTACAGTACAATAGTCCATTGCTGTATCTATCAGCACCGTGTCACTTCGTGTATCCATATCCATGCTGCATTGTTGTGAGCAGTATATAGTAGGACAGTGCAGCTTTTGGTGACCAACAGTATATAGTTGTACAGTGCAGTAGTCCATTGCTGTATCTTGCAGCTACATGTCATTTCAAGTATCCATATCTGTGCTGCATTGTTGTGAGCAGTATATAGTAGGACAGTACAGTAGGCCATTGCTATTGATATAATAATATTACTGACATATAATTCCACACATTAAAAAATGGAAAACAAAAATGTGGATAGTAAAATAGGGAAAGATCAAGATCGACTTCCACCTAGTGCTGAAGCTGCTGCCACTAGTCATGGCAGAGATGATGAAATGCCATCAACGTCGTCTGCCAAGGCCGATGCCCAATGTCATAGTAGAGAGCGTGTAAAATCCAAAAAGCAAACGTTCAGTAAAATGATGACCCAAAAGTCTAAATTAAAAGCGTCTGAGGAGATGCATAAACTTGCCAATGTGCCATTTACGGCACGGAGTGGCAAGGAATGGCTGAGGCCCTGGCCTGCATTCATGGCTAGTGGTTCAGCTTCACATGGGGATGGAAGCACTCATTCTCCCACTAGAAAAATGAAAAGAGTTAAGCTGGCAAAAGCACAGCAAAGAACTGTGCGTTCTTCTAAATCACAAATCCCCAAGAAGAGTCCAATTGTGTCGGTTGCGATGCCTGACCTTCCCAACACTGGACGGGAAGAGGTGGCTCCTTCCACCATTTGCACGCCCCCTGGAAGTGCTGGAAGGAGCACCCACAGTCCAGTTCCTGATAGTCAAATTGAAGATGTCACTGTTGAAGTACACCAGGATGAGGATATGGGTGTTGCTGGCGCTGAGGAGGAAATTGACAAGGAGGATTATGATGGTGGGTTTGTTTAAGTCAGGCACCCGGGGAGACACCTGTTGTCCGTGGGATGAATAAGGCCATTGACATGCCTGGTCAAAATACCCAAAAAATCACCTCTTCGGTGTGGAATTATTTCAACAGCAATGCGGACAACTGGTGTCGAGCCGTGTGTTGCCTTTGTCAAGCTGTAATAAGTAGGGGTAAAGACATTAACCACCTAGGAACATCCTCCCTTATACGTCACCTGGAACGCATTCATCAGAAGTCATTGACAAGTTCAAAAACTTTCTGTGACAGCGGAAGCATTCCACTGACAACTAAGGTGGTCATTCCGAGATGTTCGCTCGCTAGCTGCTTTTAGCAGCATTGCAAACGCTAGGCCGCCGCCCACTGGAAGTGTATCTTAGCTTAGCAGAATTGCGAACGAAAGATTAGCAGAATTGCTACTAAATAATTCCTTGCAGTTTCTGAGTAGCTCCAGACCTACTCCTAGACTGCGATCACCTCAGTCCGTTTAGTTCCTGGTTTGACATCGGCCAGCCACTCCCCCGTTTCTCCAGCCACTCCTGCATTTTTACCTGGCACTTTTGCGTTTTTTAGCACACTCGCTGAAAACGGCCAGATTCCGCCCAGAAACACCCACTTCCTGTCAATCACACTACGATCACTCGAGGGATGAAAAAACATTGCTCGAGCTTGTGCAAATCTCCAAAGTTTTGTGTTAAATTACTGAACACATGCGCGCTGCGTACCATGCGCATGCGCATTTTCCACCTAATCGCTGCGTTGCGAAAAACGGCAATGAGCGAACAACTCGGAATGACCACCTAAATCCCTTCCTCTTGTACACAAGCTCCTGCAAACCACACCACCAACTCCCTCAGTGTCAATTTCCTCCTTAGACAGGAAAGCCAATAGTCCTTCAGGCCATGTCACTGGCAAGTCTTACGAGTCCTCTCCTGACTGGTATTCCTCCGATGGATCCTTGAGTGTAACGTCTACTGCTGCTGGCACTGCTGTTGTTGCTGCTGGGAGTCGATCATCATCCCAGATAGGAAGTCAGAGGACCACTTGTACTACTTCCAGTAAGCAATTGACTGTCCAACAGTCCTTTGCGAGGAAGATGAAATATCACAGCAGTCATCCTGTTGCAAAGCGGATAACTCAGGCCTTGGCAGCTGTGTTGGTGTTAGACGTGCGTCCGGTATCCGGCGTTAGTTCACAGGGACTTAGAGAATTTCTTGAGGTAGTGTGTCCCCGATACCAAATACCATCTATGTTCCACTTCTCTAGGCAGGCGATACTGAGAATGTACACAGACGTCAGAAAAGACTCACCAGTGTCCTAAAAAATGCAGTTGTACCCAATGTCCACTTAACCACGGACATGTGGACAAGTGGAGCAGGGCAGACTCAGGACTATATGACTGCGACAGCCCACTGGGTAGATGTATTGCCTCCTGCAGCAAGTACAGCAACGGCGGCACCAGTAGCAGCATCTCGCAAACGCTAACTCGTTCCTAGGCAGGCTACGCTTTGTATCACCACTTTCCATAAGAGGCACACAGCTGACAACCTCTTACGGAAACTGAGGAACATCATCGCAGAATGGCTTACCCCAATTGGACTCTCCTGGGGATTTGTGACATCGGACAATGCCACCAATATTGTGCGTGCATTACATGTGGGCAAATTCCAGCACGTCCCATGTTGTGCACATACATTGAATTTGGTGGTGCAGAATTTTTTTAAAATGATAGGGGCGTGCAAGAGATGCTGTCGGTGGCCCGAAGAAATGCTGGCCACTTTCGGCATTCAGCCACCGCGTGCCGAAGACAGGAGCACCAGCAAACACTCCTGAACCTGCCCCGCTATCATCTGAAGCAAGAGGTGGCAACGAGGTGGAATTCAACCCTCTATGTGCTTCAGAGGATGGAGGAGCAGCAAAAGGCCATTCAAGTCTATACATCTGCCTACGATACAAGCAAAGGAGGGGGAATGCACCTGACTCAAGCGCAGTGGAGAATGATTTCAACGTTGTGCAAGGTTCTGCAACCCTTTGAACTTGCCACACGTGAAGTCAGTTCAGACACTGCCAGCCTGAGTCAGGTCATTCCCCTCATCAAGCTTTTGCAGGAGCAGCTGGAGAGATTGAAGGAGGAGCTAAAACGGAGCGATTCCACTAGGCATGTGGGACATGTGGATGGAGCCCTTCATTCGCTTAACCAGGATTCACGGGTGGTCAATCTATTGAAATCAGAGCCCTACATTTTGGCCACCGTGCTCGATCCTAGGTTTAAAGCCTACGTTGTATCTCTCTTTCCGGCAGACACAAGTCTGCACATGTTCAAAGACCTGCTGGTGAGACATTTGTCAAGTCAAGCGGAATGTGACCCGCCAACAGCTCCTCCTTCATTTTCTCCCGCCACTGGAGCTGCCAGGAAAAGGATCAAATTTCCAAAACCACCCGCTGGCGGTGATGCAGGGCAGTCAGGAGCAAAAACTGACATCTGGTCTGGCCTGAAGGACCTGCCAACAATTACTGACATGTCGTCTACTGTCACTGCATATGATTCTGTCACCATTGAAAGAATGGTGGAGGATTATATGAGTGACAGCATCCAAGTAGGCACGTCAGACAGTCCGTATGTATATTGGCAGGAAAAAGAGGCAATTTGGAGGCCCTTTCACAAACTGGCTTTATTTTACCTACGTTGCCCCCCCTCCAGTGTGTACTCCGAAAGAGTGTTTAGTGTAGCCGGTCACCTTGTGAGCGATCGGCATGCAAGGTTACTTCCACAAAATGTGGAGAAGATGATGTTCATCAAAATGAATTATAATAAATTCCTCGGTGGAGTCATTCACCATCAATTGCCTCCAGAAAGTACACAGGGACCTGAGATGGTGTATTCCAGTGGGGACGAATTAATTCTCTGTGAGGAGGGGGATGTACACAGTGAAAGGGGTGAGGAATCGGAGGATGATGATGAGGTCGACATCTTGCCTCTGTAGAGCCAGTTTGAGCAAGGAGAGATTGATTGTTTCTTTTTTTGGTGGGGGCCCAAACCAACCAGTCATTTCAGCCACAATCGTGTGGCAGACCCTGTCGCTGAAATGATGGTTTTGTTAAAGTGTGCATGTCCTGTTTATACAACATAAGGGTGGGTGGGAGGGCCCAAGGACAATTCCATCTTGCACCTCTTTTTTATTTATTTATCTTTGCATCATGTGATGTTTGGGGCCAATTTTTTAAGTGCCATCCTGTCTGACACTGCAGTGCCACTCCTAGATGGGCCAGGTGTTTGTGCTGCCCACTTGTGTTGCTTGTCTTAGTCATCCAGTGACCTCAGTGCAAATTTTAGGACTAAAAATAGTATTGTGAGGTGTTCAGAATAAACTGGAAATTAGTGGAAATTATGGTTATTGAGGTTAATAATACTATGGGATCAAAATTACCCCCAAATTCTATGATTTAAGCTATTTTTGAGGGTTTTTTTTAAAAAAAAACACCCGAATCCAAAACACACCCGAATCCGACAAAAAATGTTCAGGGAGGTTTTGCCAATTAGCGTCCGAATCCAAAACACGGCTACGGAACCGAATCCAAAACCAAAACACAAAACCCGAAAAATTTCCGGTGCACATCTCTAATTTCCAGGGATGGACTGTGGTCCGAATACGACCCTGGCATATGCATGCAAGTGCGTGCAGAATGCACGCGTGCACATACTAGGGGTGCATGTGCCATGTATGGGGGCGCACGGGCACTAAAGTCAAGGGTGTGCCGCGAGTCAGGGGGTGTGAACTTGCAGCATGCCCCCGTTTCCATGGACCTAGTCGGGGGCGCGTGACCAGCGCATGCCCACTTTTCTATGGAGTCAGGAGGGGAGGCTGGAGAGTGGCCAGAGCAAAGAGCTCTGCGAGCATCCTTCCTGGCTCTCTGCCTAACAACACCGACCCACAAGCCCATCGGCCATTCTGGCTGTGGTATTCTGGACATGATGTGCCTCACCCTGGCCACCATAATTTTTTATACACAACCCCCCACCCACCAAGTCTCCCCGATTTATGAGGCACACACCTGGCTGCATAAAAACCAGTGGGAGCGCTGGAGACAGTCAGTCACTGCCTGTTGTTCAGCCGTTTTCCTTCCACCAATACCCAGCACTTCATCTGGATCCCTGAGAACTGCCTGAGAGGATCTTTGCACTGCTGCTGCAGCTCCCCCTACAGGGAGCCAGTGGCCAGCCCCTAGCTGTCAATGGGCCTAATTCAGACCCTGACGCTGATGTGCAAACACCACTATGAAGCAATTTTTACACATCTGCGCATATGTATGCACTGGTACACGCATGTGCAAGGTCCTAAACTGCGTTCTCTTTAGAAAGCAGTTTAAGACCTGGAGTGGGTGGGAATGGGTCATCGATGCAGCGTTTTGTGGGCATTGATGCTCCATTTAAGTGACCTGGTCCAGACAACGGAGGTGTGTCTGGACCTCTGCTGGGGAAGATCGCAGTGGCTGCGTGATATCACATCCAGCCACGGCGACCCATAACATGGCGGATAGCCAGGTTGTGTGGCATGGGGCATGGGGCTTGTGACTGCTGTGGGGCTGGTGTATCAGTCCAGTGATGCTCTGTCTGTCGTCTGGAATATCTGACAATGAGTGCTCTATCCACCTAGGGGTGATTGGACCAAGATGGCGCTGCAGAAGGCTGCCTCGGAGCAGTGCAGCTCCACCAAACTACCAAGGAAATTCTGGCCTCCAGCCAACCCTGCTCCTGGCGATTCCCCACACGGCCCCCAGCACCCACCGATGCTGTCCACCTCGGAGCGACCGGTGGGCAGATCGATGGCACCCACTGCAGAGGATGTGGGTGACCACGCAGCACAGCACACAGCATACTCCATCATCCATGACAAACCGGCCGGAGATAAAGCAGAGCTGTGATTCCCATGCAAGCCATGACTCCTTGGCCATCCTGGCCCCCGCATGACCCAGCACCTGGTGACCCATCATGCGGCCTCTGGTGGACGAATTGCAGGCACGGCAATGAGAGCCCTAGCCACTGCGCTTCCCCTGGCCAATGTGGACAGCATAAATTCCCCGGTGAGTCCTGGCCTTGTGCCAGTCTGGCTGCGCACCCCCGATGTAGCAGCCGAAACAGGCTCAGGCCTACTGCCGACCTGGCCGCCGCCCCTCCTCGCCATGGTCCTTCACCCGGCCAGCACAGTCAATGCCCCAGTGAGTAATGGCCCGACAGCAGCCCCCCGATGCAGCTGCACCACCCCCTCCACTCCCCCCCAGACCTGATGTCACTACCTCCTATTGCCCATGCAGAAGATCCCACAGAGGTGCACTCTGTGGCTGCGCAGACAGAGGCAACACCCGGGACAGTAGAGGAGGGCCCAAATGCTGCAGCGACCTCAGCCCCCAAGGAGACCATCCCTGCACGAATGTCCTGGCGAGTGCCCCCGTTGCACGTGACCCCCATCACCACGTGTGAGGATACGGATTCTCTGATCACTCAGGTAAACAGTTTAGTAAAGTGGCAAATGCCCTTTATTGTACATATACACACACAGTACACAATAACATTAACAATTGTAAGCCAGGATGGTATCTTACTTACCACAGTAGTTCAGAATTACAGTTTCCTGAGGTTACCTGCCAGCAGTAGTTCTGTGTCTCCTGGCCTGAAATACCAGCTCACACAGCGTCCTGCGCCACCGATTTTCACCACTGATGGCACTGCAATGCCTAGTCAGTGTCTGCACTTCAGAGGTACATCCACTCTCCGACCTTCTGTGCAGATCACTCCCTCTCACCAGAAGAGGTCTCTCCTCTTGTTATATCCTCCCCTGTCTATTCATCACACAAGCTGGTCAGTCAAGAGGTCACAGAGGAGTGGATACGAGGTGTCTGGGCTCCTGTACACAATGGGGTGTATAGGATCAGATTACCTGCAGCTCCATACATAACCTGTTTACTACATAACCTACTCATCCTAATCACATCTGATTGTACAGCTAGGGGACTTACATTACAATGAACTGATTTAACTATGTTACTAACACTCTGGCATACAATTACACACATTGCACACAGTATAACCAAATAAACTACATATTCCTAATATAACCGATAAAATATAACTGTACAATATAATAACAACATAATACAATACAACACAGCACCACGAGCAACCGTGCCAGCAATGGACCCCAGAACCCGCAGAGGGGAGTGATCGGTTTGTGACACCATTGTACGAGTGCCCTTGTGAAGGGGCGGCGGAAGGGGCACTGGTCAGCACTCCTCGCAATCCTGCTCTCAAATGTGCGCTCACTAGCGAACAAGCTCGACAAACTGTCCCTCCTCCTGGGCAGTGTGAGGCAGGCATTGCCAGGTCGTCAGTCCTTTGCTTCACCGTGATGTGGCTGGATGACCTCATTGCTGACCCCCCGGTGTCTCTGCCAGGCTTTGGTCTCTAGGAACACTCAGAGAAATCAAAGGGCAGTGGCATCTGTTTCTACATCAAGGAAAGGTGGTGCACCAATGTCACGATACTAGGCAAATCATGCAGCTTCCACCTGGAGACCCTATGTATCAACTGCAACCCATTCTTGTCCCCCTGGAAATTTGCCTCAATTGTCCTTGTGGGAGTGTACATCCGCCCGCAAGCCTGCGCAAATGAAGCCCTGCATCACCTGGCTGCCTGCATATCAGACGTAGAGCAAAAACACCCGAACTCTCTGCCTCTTGTACTGGGCGACTTCAACAGGACCAACCTAAGTCAGAAACTACCAAAGTTCAAACAACAAGTGACGTGCCCCACCAGGGAAGGGCACATCCTAGACCACTGCTACACCACCCTCAAGTCTGCCTTCCGGTCAATACCTCGTACTGCTTTTGGTCTATCTGACCACAGCCTTGTCCACCTTCTCCCCATATATATGCAGAAGCTGAAATTGGCTAAAGATGTAGTCAGAACGGTCAAGAAATGGACCAACGAGGCTAAGCTGAAGCTCCAGGCCTGCTTTGACTGCATGGACTGGGGGGGTCTTCGAAGCCTCAGCAACTGATCTGAATGACCTGACTGACACCATAACATCCTACATCAGATTTTGCGAGGACACGTGTGTATCTACCAAGACCTATCACATCTACAACAACAAGCCATGGTTCAACGCCTAGGTCAGGCATCTTCGTCGGGCCAAAGAGAAGGTATACAGCAGCGGCGACAGAGCACTACTCAACCATGCTAGGAACTCTCTAATGAAAGGAATCAGGCTGGCTAAAAAGCAGTTGTCGGAAAATCTGGCAAATGATCTCTCAACCAATGACCCCGTATCCATATCGAAAGGAATGCAGGCCATCACCTACAAGAAAACACCTAAGCATTCTGCCATGCACCAGAAGCTAACAGATGAGATGAACCTCTTCTATTGCAGGTTTGATAAAGATGACCCCTGTGAACCAAACCACCTCCCCCCCACTGAACTCTCCTCTAGTTGCCAACCCCAGGTCTTGCAGACTGCCCACGAGTAGGTGGATATGTTCAAGAGGGTCAATACCAGGAGGGCACCCTGTTCTGATGGGGTGTCACCATCCACCCTGAGATCATGCTCTGGTCAGCTTGCCCCCCATATTCTCCAGGATATTCAACAAATCGCTAGAACTGCGCAGAGTTCCCTCCTGCCTCAAAAGCTCCACAATTGTTCTGGTCCCAAAGAAATCTACCATCACAAGCCTAAATGACTACAGACTGATAGCACTGATGTCTGTGGTCATGAAAGTGTTCGAGCGGCTGATATTGAACCACCTAAAAGTTGTGACCGGCCCCCAACTAGACCCCCTTCAGTTCACCGATCGAGTGAATCGGTGTGTTGAGGATGTTGTCAACCTTGGCCTGCACTACATTCTGCAGCATCTGGACACACCCGGTACGTATGCAAGGGTCCTGTTTGTCCTATTCAGCTTGGCCTTCATTACAATCGTCCCCAGCATCCTCTACCCCAAACTTCTCTGCCAAGGAGTCCCAGAAGCTACCTGTTCCTGGATTGTAGACTTCCTGACAAATAGAAAACAGTTGGTCAAAGCGGGAGAATTCTCCCAAGCACTGTCCATCAGTACTGGGGCCCCTCAGGGCTGTGTCCGTCATCGGCCTCATAAAGGATGGGGATGAATCGGCGTACAGACGGGAAGTGGACCAGCTAGCCCGGTGGCGTAGCTGCAACAACCTCATGTTCAACCCACTTAAAACTGTAGAGATGGTATTTGACTTTAGGAAGAAGCCAGTTGCAGTTCCCCCACTAATCATAGCTGACAGCACAGTGTCGCTAGTGGACTCCTTCAAGTTCCTGGGGACCACAATCTCCTGAGACCTCAACTGGGGGCTCAATGCTGAGGCCATCATCGGAAAGGCGCAGCAGAGGCTGTTCTTCCTAAGGCAACTTAAGAAGTTCAACATCCCACAGAAGCTCCTGATCCTCTTCTACTCTGCAATTGTAGAATCTGTACTGTGCTCCTCGATAATCGTTTGGTATAGTTACGCCAGTGAGAGAGATAAATGCAGGCTCCAAAAAGTGGTCAGGTCTGCAGAGAAGATCATCGGAGCGGACCTTCCTCCTGTCCATGATCTGTATCTGTCAAGAGCCAAAAAATGGGTGACTAGGATAGTTAAGGACCCTCTTCACCCTGGCCGTGGCATGCTCAACCTGCTGCCATCTGGCAGATGATACAGGGCCATTCCCACCAGATCCAACAGAAGCCTGAAAAGTTTTTTACCTCAAGCAGTCCACCTGCTGAGCTCCTGACCAACTGACCCCCTGGTAGACTGACCAGTCGCTCTATTCTATTTTTCTGCATGTAATGAACACTCTGTTCCCTATGGTTCTTTTATCTGAAGACTGTACATGTCTCCCCTCCTTCTTTACTTGTTCCCTTCGTGTCTGCTGCTCTGTAAGCCGAAAACAAATTCCTAGTGTACGCAAGTATACCTGGCCAATAATGCTGATCATGATTATGATCTGTCCAAACATCCAAGGGCTCTGCCCCTGTGTAAATTAAAAACCCAGTATACTTGGTGTACATCTGGGGGCTGGTGAGTACTATCAGTATCAGTCCAGAAGTGTGCTGTCTGTCATTTGCTGTATCTGACAAGGGGTGATTTGTCTATCCATCGAGGTGCTTCGCCCCACTGTAAAATTCAAATTGTAAAAATATAATTATAAAATATAATTATAAAAAAAGTTTATATTTTGTTTGTGCTGTTCCCCAGTGTACTAATAATTTTTATTTTTTATTTTCATTAAGTACTGTGAAACTGCCAGTCAGACTGCCATATATTATTATTTCATACTCATACACATATTGTGCGACACTGTTGGTGAAAGTAAACAGCAGTGTTTGATTACTATTTCTGACTCACACACATATTGTGTGATACTGTGGCTGAAGGTGGTACCCCAGTAATATATTTTTGTACTCATCCATATTTTGTGCGACACTGTTGGTGAAAATAAACCGCAGTTTTGATTACTATTTCTGACTCACGCACGTATTGTGCGACACTGTAGGAGAAGGTTATACCACAGTAATATATTTTATTTCGTACTCATACACATATTGTGTGACACTGTTGGTAAAATTAAAATTCACTGTTCAATTACTATTTCTGACTCATACACATATTGTGTGACACTGTAGCTAAAGGTGGTATCACAGTAATATATTTTATTTCCCACTCATACACATATTGTACGACACTGTATGTGAAAGCAAGCCACAGTGTTACATTATTATCTCTGACTCATACACATATTGTGACGCTGTAAGTGGTACATTTTTTGTAAAAATTGTGGTGTGTGCTGTACCCCACTTAGTTCATATTTGTTGATACTTGATATATATGGAGGATGAACAATTAAGAGAGGAGCAGGAAGCACATACTAGTGCTGCAGCTGCTGCTACCAGTCATGACAATACAAGTCCGTCAACGTCATCTACTAAGGCCGATGCCCAAGGGCATATATGGCTTAAGTCAGTGCATGTAAAAACAAGCAATATAATTTTACAGTTGTAAAGAAAAAAACATCAAAAGGAAAGATAGCTGCAGAGAACATTAAAATTGGCAACATGCCGGTCACCACACAAAGTGGCAAGGAAAGACCCAGGCCTTGGGTTTTATTTATAAGTGGTGGTTCTGCAACTGTCAATGAGGCATCTTCTACTGCTTCTAATGACGATACAAGAACTTTTCACTGTGTGATGAATGAAGTTTTGTAGCTACCAGTCTCAACTAATTGTTGCTGCTGACCCTTATACTAAAGTAGTGTATTCCTAATTTTTTTATTGTATGCTTCTTCTTCATCAGTTACCTTGCACACCAGCAGGGATGGTAGGAAGCAAAGGTGAGCATACAAGGCGATGGCATACACTAATTGCCGCTCACCAGAAGGTGAGCACACCACCGACAGAAGGATAATTTTGTGGACCCGGGGAGCATGGGACCACCCAGAACACAATACCCCCAACTCACACATCTACATTATGCCCAAATACGAGCGCAAGTACCCAGAAGTTTAATACACTTGGACAACAGGTCGGGTACCTGGACTCTGACACTGTATTTTGTATTCTTTATTTTATTTATATCATTTTTTAATACAGAAACTCTGACCTTTTCCATTTTTACTACTTGCTATTTGCTGCGTATTAATTATGATTGATTATGCATCACTAACCTGTTATTAGAGGATGTACAGATGGGTCTACGGTAATCTTGACTAGTTTTCTGTGCCTAGATACAACATGACTTTTTAGCATAAACCCTTCATCTATTGTTCTCAGCTGCAATATAATACAGAGAACAATACAGCAGAGGATTAAGTCATTACAGCGGGGGTTTAAGTCTGATTGGCCAGTCTCAGGTAATCCTATTAAAGGTCAAGATAAACTTGGACCCATCTGTAGTCAGGATCCCGCCAGTCGGTATCCCGGTGGTCAGAATACTGATGCCGGGATCCCGATCGCCACAATGTTGGCAGCGCCATCACAGCTTTTCCCACTCCTGGGTGCCCACGACACCTATGGAGTGGGAATAGAACCTGTGGCGAGAGCAGAGAACCACCGAACCCGCAGCATGGCAAGGGCAGCAAGCCCACAAGGGGCTTTATTGCACTTGCCACCCTGCCTGCATTCTGGCAGTCGGAAACCTGTCATCAGTATTCTGACCACTGGGATCCTGACCTCCTGGATCCCGTCCCAATCTGTTATTAGTTATTATTTGTATAGACTAGTATACATGCGCTGATTGTTATTTCTATAGAATTGGAGCATTGTAACTCCGCAACAAATAAATAGAGATTGAAATTCACACATGTTTAGCACTGTTGATTTTAGAAAACAAGTGCAGACCAACCCGCTCTACCTTTTCCCATAAGGTCTCAAACCAATCCATTCTAAAAATATGTGGTAACTTCTTCCTAAAGACAGCGAAGGAGTGGGGCTCGTTTTGCATTCAGTTTTGAAGTATGGTGGCACTGATTGCTATAAGTATTTTTTTCTGCCTCTAGTAAATCTCTTACCCTCAAAACTGCCCACTGAGGGCCAAATAGGACACAGTTTCCAAGCTAATTTTCAGCACAAATGCGTTTCAATGATCAGAACGGCTGACTGAGGACAGTCCCATAGACAATGAAACAGATCTGCCTCACTGTAGTTATTTGTGACAATGGTTTAAGTCTGAAAGCCCTATTAAATAGTTTCTTCTTTGTGTTAGGTAAGTTTAGTGGAACATATTACAGAACACTTCTCTAAACATGCTAGATAGTAGAAATTTACAGGAATAAAGGTTGCAAATCATTTGAGTAATAGTAAGGGAAGAGAAATGAGGCAAGCATTGACTCATGCCAGTCTTAATTGAGGAGTGATCCACTACCTCGCTCAAAAACATGTAATGAATAGTTAAGATCTTTACGCATAGGTGGATGCTGTAACAAAATTGGATCAAGTGCATTTTTCCAATCAAGTTCTGAAAAGTCTCAAATATTTTGACTAATATAATATTGGGCCCGTAGAAAGATCATAGGATAAGATCTTCTTAAGACCTCAAATTGGTCATAAGTCTTAGCAAACTTACTATAATAAGGGGTGTACCTGTTCTATTGACTAGATAAGAAAGAGAGTGTACGCCCCCTAGAAGCTATGCCACCCTTAAAGGCAGTATTACTGAGAAAGGTGAATGAAGCGATTTGTGTGAATACAAATTGGCCTTATGGTGAAGAATATGCCAGAGTTTACAGGTACTACATAACAAAGGGTTGTCCTAAATGTCTAAAGGAATATTCTGGTCATATTGGTGGAGGTATCTTGTAAGGTTCAAGACAAAACAAAACTCTGCTCTAGCCCAGTGCCAGTATATATTTTAGCCAATTTAGACATTCTCATGTCAACTTGGTTGCAAAGTTGACATGCTATGCTTAGCACGTTCACAGTGAACATGTTGACATTTATTACGTCAACACATAAGCCAGAAGGAAGCATCTAAATATGTTTTACATTTTCCTTTACTGCTTGCAAAGGTTTTATACACAGTGGCTGACCCTCAAAAAAGAAGGTTCACATGATAAATGTCAATGTAACATGCCTCAACCTTTATTTGTTAATAATGAAATGCTCTATTATTTGAATCTAATGCTATCCTTGTCTGATGTTCATGTGTAGATATATAATTGAAGTATTCCTGAGTCAAGAAAATGTTTTGAACAAAGAAAAACCCATAAAATTTCATTTGCATTAAAGGGCCTGGGTGCTGTTGCATGCATGTTTAGTATTCAACTCAGGAGCATACTGTATTTTTGGTCATTCCTACCTTGAGGAAGCATCAGCCAAGCTGGAACCCTGATTTTTTTCCACTTCATCCAAGAGGTGGTCACAAATGCCACCATGCTGCTTCCTTTGGACCCACATCAAAAGAACATCTCTAGTTGCTCAGAAGCCAGTGTGGGATTTCTAGCCCAGTAGATATAAAAAGGCCGGACAAACCATACTTGACATTTCTTCCAGAGAACACCTGTAATGTAAATCACTGCAGGTCAAAACAATAAAACCAACAATTATGCACTAAATAAACAAAGCACTATCTGGGTCAACATAGAGTGACACAAATGTTCCAAATGCTATTAAAATGAATGCCTTCGGATAGTCATGTTCTTTCTAGTCTTACACAAGAAGTCATGTGATGATGCATCGTCTTGCCTCCAGTACAGTATACCATATTTTGAGGAATTCCTTTCAAGTCAGTCCAGGCTGCAGAATTAATCTTAAGCATGCCCAAAACTAAAGCTTTCATCACAAAAACCCATATTCTTGTTTTCTGCTAGACATAAGAAGGGCATTACAATTTGGCCTGAACCTTGCAATCGCATTGTCAATGCTGAGGACACGCTGAGTCTTAGACTCTATGTTCTCCTTAAGGTAACACAACCATCAACATATGCAGCAGTCAGGGGACACAACACATTCTGGTTAAAAGCGTAGTTAATAGCATGTGTTACACCCCAATGTTTGCACCACAAGCTATGCGCCTATCACAAAGGTTTGCAGCCCAAAACTTGATAGTGAGCACAATTGGAAACTCTCTAACAGTTAAAACGTATCTGTAAAACCCACATTGTTGAGACAGATTAGAACCACCATTTGCCATTCAAATAGGTGCCAAACCCACAAAGCTTACTGCATCAGTATAATTCTGCAGTAAGGGAATGGAGATGGGGAAAACCATATCCTAGCACAATTAACATCATGCAAGAAAATATGCATAAGTTACGCTTAATTTAGAATTAAAGTACTCCAAATGATGTGATGACATCCACTGCAACCCTCACAAGCTCCCTAGCAAAAATGTTATACATAATGATAACACATCATGCAAAACTGAGAAGTTGCAAAAGGACTGGACCTGCAAAAAGAAACTAAACTCCTCAAAGATGGTGCAGAAAATTCTAATTAGTAGTGGCAATCCATGCAAATCTCATGAATCTGAAAAAGTCAGGGTGAAGTGGGGCCTCATCAAGGGGGATGCGGTAAGCAACCCGGCACTGGGGAGGCCGGCGGTCATGCCAGAATCCAGACACCACTAGAGATTCCAGCGCTGGAACACAGAATGCAAACATCCCGAGGGTAAGTGTCAGCTCCCTATTAGGGTTAGGATGGAGGGAAGGAGGAGTTAGGGATAGGAACTAGAGGGGGAGAATTAGCCATAGCTGCCACCACCCCAGTCTTATCCCTAGCCCCTTGGTCTTAGCCCTAGCTGCCACCCCCACTATCTTAGCCCTAGCCACCACCCCAGGTGGGTTAGGGTAGGGAACAGGGGAGTGGTAAAATAATTACCCCATCCCTACTGGCATTCTCATGCTTGGGATGCCAGTGACGGTCATGTTAATGGCAGCATCCCGACCTCTGGGATCCCATGTCACACCTCATCAAAGTACTAGCAAGTAATATGAAACTGAGCTATAGTGTTGTGGATGACTTGCACCAGAAGTGACTGAAATTCTTGAAGTCCAGGGAAATGCAGCCTGAGATGTTAGCATTGTTCAACTTCAATTCTGGGGGTTGTAGTTTATAAATAGGGAGTTTGTCCTGGCGCTTTTTTGGTCTTGTTGCTGTGGTGTAGAAATAATACACAGTAATGTACCCCAGCAATGGGATTATATTATCAAAGTAAAAGAAAACAAGATCATAGTGTATACGGATGTACACTTGTGTAATTAAATAGTGGAATATAAATATTTACCATATAAAGGTAGGCATTGGACAATCTTAACACAATTGTCCTTTAGTAGTTGCTGAGCAATGGAGTGTACTCTTTACATCTGGGTGTTCAATATTACTGTTCCAATACTCAGGGGATGGGAAAAAATGAGACAGGAGCAGGTTTTGTTTTGGGAACCGAACCCCCCCCTCCTCCCCCCCCCCCCCCCGAACATCACATCCCGAGCCCATATCCAAGTCCAGCTTTGGACTTCCCACCAGACTCGGACACCAGAACGAGGCAAAACATCATCATCCCTCAGTCGGATTCTCGTGGGTTTTGGATCCCATATAAACAGCCGTGCATCACCATCATTTTCACTCCGGATTTGGAGAATGAGGGAGACAGACCTCTGTCTCTTTCTGTGGGTGGTGGTGTCGGGTGGGGTTAGTGTGTGCTCTGTAGGGGTACTGTGGCAGTCACTGTGGTGTTCCTTTGCTGTGTTAGGGGGGCTGTCCTGGCTGTCACTGGCTGTCACTGGTGTTTCATGTGCTGCAGCTGTAAAGGGGTGTTGCTGTCCTGGCTGTCACTGTGTTGTACAGGGTGCAAGGGCACTGTCCTCCTGTATGCTGTAAAATACATGGGTGCTGCTGACCCTGTATGTTGTAAAAAGTCAGAGGTGCAGTTGTTAAACATTAAAATCACACTGCTGTATGCTGTAAAATATAGGGGTGTTGCTGGCCCTGTATGTTGTAAAATGTAGGAGGTGCAGTTGTTAAACATTAAAAGCACACTGCTGTATACTGTAAAATATAGGGGTGCTGCTGCTGTTCAAATAACATTACACTGGCCCTGTATGTTGTAAAAATTCAGATGCGCAGTCGTTAAAAATTAAAAGCCCACTGCTGTATGCTTTAAAATATAGGTGTGCTGCTGACCATGTATGTTATAAAAAATCATAGGTGCAGTTGTTAAACATTAAAAGCACACTGCTGTATGCTGTAAAATATAGTGGTGGTGCTGCTGTTCAAGTAACATTACACTGGCCCTGTATGTTGTAAAAATTTAGGGGTGCAGTTGTTAAAAATTAAAAACACACTACTGTATGCTGTAAAATATAGGGGTGCTGCTGGCCCTGTATGTTGTAAAATGTCAGAAGTGCAGTTGTTAAACATTAAAAGCACACTACTGTATGCTGTAAAATATACGCGTACTGCTGCTGTTCAAATAACATTACACTGGCCCTGTATGTTGTAAAAATTCAGAGGCGCAGTTGTTAAAAATTAAAAGTACACTGCTGTATGCTGTAAAATATAGGGGTGCTGCTAGCCCTGTATGTTGTAAAAAGTAAGAGATGCAGATGTTAAACATTAAAAGCACACTGCTGTATGCTGTAAAATATAGGGGTGCTGCTGGTCCTGTATGCTGTAAAAAGTCAGAGGTGCAGTTGTTAAACATTAAAAGTACACTGCTGTATTCTGTAAAATATAGGGGTGTTGCTGTTCAAATAACATTACACTGGCCCTGTATATTGTAAAAATTCAGGGGTGCAGTTGTTAAACATTAAAAGCACACTGCTGTATGCTGTAAACTATAGGGGTGCTGCTGTTCAAATAACATTACACTGGCCCTGTATGCTATAAAAATTCAGGGGTGCAGTGTAAATCAATGTACACTGGCCCTGTCTTGTATGCTGTAATTATTCTAGGGTGCAGTGAAAATCAATGTACGCTGGCCCTGTCTGTGGGATCAAAAATACAAAATACAAAAACGCGAAAATTAAAATTATATATATATATATATATATATATATACAGCGTGTAACCGGCACTCACACTTCTTCTGTTCATGCCGCGGTGCTCATTCAATAGTGTGTATAGTCATTCCAGAGCACGGCACTCAGCGGTCTTAGTCATCCAAAATAAATCACAGCTTAGGCAGCATAAGCTTTGCAACGTTTCGGCTTTTTATTAGCCTTTTTCAAGCAGCATAACCATAACCACATAGTGTTCAATTTAATCTTAAATACCCTTACCTCTCTCCTTCGCGTGCCGGGCTCCCTCCCGCATCCGGATACGTCATTGCCGATTTCCGGGTGCAACATACTTCTCATTCCGCACACAGTACACTGTGTGTTGTCATGGCAACCCGCGTCCATTTGCAGCCGCGCTTGTTGCCAGGTTCCATCCACAGTGAAAGTCAGCACGGACTGAGGAAGCTTCCCAGGATCATATATGTTTTGTTTTTAAATGTATTGTTTAACACTTCTTTTGGTATATCCTCTATCCAGATGCCTGGGTTTTCCTTATCCCTGTAATAATGGGACGTTATGAGGCTGATCCTGGGAAGCTTCCTCAGTCCGTGCTGACTTTCACTGTGGATGGAACCTGGCAACAAGCGTGGCTGCAAATGGACGCGGGTTGCCATGACAACACACAGTGTACTGTGTGCGGAATGAGAAGTATGTTGCAACCGGAAATCGGCAATGACGTATCCGGATGCGGGAGGGAGTCCGGGACACGAAGGAGAGAGGTAAGGGTATTTAAGATTAAATTGAACACTATGTGGTTATGGTTATGCTGCTTGAAAAAGGCTAATAAAAAGCCGAAACGTTGCAAAGCTTATGCTGCCTAAGCTGTGATTTATTTTGGATGACTAAGACCGCTGAGTGCCGTACTCTGGAATGACTATATATATATATATATATATATATAAAAGCAGTTAGAATGAAACTGGTTAGGTGCCACTTGATCTGACTTATCCTCATAAGTTAAGATATTTATCTCCTCTTTTGTTTTTTAAATAGACTTTTTGTGCTTATTTATATATATATATATATATATATATATATATAGGAGGGTCGCACTCACATCAGATCAATATCCAGCGGCTGGGATTTGACTTGGGAAATCCAAAAGAAGTCCGTATATAGAAATTGAAAAAGTGCACTCACCAGAGCTTAATCATAAAAATATTTTTTATTCCTCACGTAAGCATCATGGTTGCTGATCTCAATGTTTCGGTCCACTCCGGACTTTCATCAGGATAGACACAACATCATCCGTCACAGCATATTGTCACAATCTATAACGGACCAACATCAACCACACACTGCCTGACAGGCCCCTAAAATACCCACAGGAAGTCCCAAAAAGAGCAGCAAATTCAAATCAGCCAATCAGTTTAAATGTTGATTTACTTACAGGACTCAGAGCAATACTTATAACCACACTTAATACACATTATTATCAAGCCGCTGCGGTCGCTATATGCAATCCTTAACCTACGTACTTATTACTCAGTTTGCGTACAAAGTCCCGTACCGTGTATGCACTTTGCGTACTAACACCGTGACGGGCGTACAAAGTACATGCGGTGCATACACACACAATGACACGCTGTGAGCACTATGCAGCTTCACGTGTGTCTGTAATACACTTACAAATCTAGCAGGGAAAGGAGACACGACACCAATTGTATTTAGAAAGTTGGGATCCGACCCGCCAACATATAATTGATAAAAGGGGGTTACAACAAAGATACAATTACAATAACAGAAAAGAGGCTACAATACAATGGTACATATGTTTGGTTTCGCCAGCGCCACGCTGTCCAGGTGCTCAGGTCTATCAGGCAAGATGACCCTTCAGAGAGAGAGATTACTGACCGGCTAGGCAGCTTGGCTTTTTATACAGTTGATCAAAACATAATACAATAGACACTGTGTGCTCTTCTTCCATTGGTTCGGGGGTGGGACATATCCTGTGCACCAGGGATCATTGGTCAGCTCAAGAGGTGGGCGATGGCTAAGACTTGAGATGTGATTTCTGTTGTTTGCATCTGAGTTCCCGCCCCATGACCAGTTAAACCCATCACATTAATCATACATAAATCTGGTATTATTAATAACTTATTGTTGCAATATGTGACAATATTCTTATACCCACCAGATTAATGCTTATGCGACCCTGAACAATATGATCCCACACATGATATGATTATCCATTTCCATCCTCAAGATATCCATATATCCATATATACATATATACATATTCCTGTTATTACAATTTGTTAGGGAACATATATATATACATATACATATATACGTAAGTATACAGATGTGGATAAATCCACAGGGAACCAGCGCTCAAACCCTATTTGTAGTGGTGAATGATACGGTTATAAAGTGAAACTAAAATCAATAATGAAAAAGCAGGTAATATACTTAAGGTTGTTTATTCTAAGATGCTGAGATACTTTCTTTCCCAACAGGTATAAATTCGGTTTAAAAGTCAATCAGTGATTGGGGCACGCTCCTGGTTTGAACTTAAATTCTGAAGTGCAAGGTTCAATTGAAAGAACAAATGCTGTAATCTTTGTAAAGTCGAAAAAAAGAAAAAGAAAAAGAAAAATGCCACAAAAAAATATTAATGATAATATGTACTAAAGTCCAAACGGTTTACAAGTCTATACAGACAGCGGCGTCCCGCTAATCTGTGCTCTGAAGTGAAGGATTCTCTTGTGAAGTGATGAACAGTTGACAGCGGTAGTGTATGCTTTGGTTAGAGTGGAGAATAAGGACCCTGGACTGGCGCTATTCCTCCTGCAGCACGTCCCACAGTAGAGCGCCCGAATCAGGCCCGCTCTGTGGGGCCGCTGACCTGGGGTGTGCGCCTGTCACAGAGGCGAAGTGGACCCGGCCGGAGCTCTCTGAGTGGCTGGCCGTGCCTCCCTTCCTCCTACAGGGACTTACCTTCTCCCTTCCCCTCCGCCTTCCACTCTCCGCTGTCTCGGGCTTCTTCCGTCGCCTGGCAACCGGTTGCTTCCGGAACTCCGGATCACGTGACCGGATGGTTTGCGGAAAGGATTAGCAGTACTGTCCTTCTTTGTAGTGAATATTCGTCCTCAGTCCAATGTAGTATAGATGGGTAGCTCCAACGCGTTTCGACCTGTTAGGGTCTTCCTCTGGGAGTCCTCTGGGAGTCCCAGAGGAAGACCCTAACAGGTCGAAACGCGTTGGAGCTACCCATCTATACTACATTGGACTGAGGACGAATATTCACTACAAAGAAGGACAGTACTGCTAATCCTTTCCGCAAACCATCCGGTCACGTGATCCGGAGTTCCGGAAGCAACCGGTTGCCAGGCGACGGAAGAAGCCCGAGACAGCGGAGAGTGGAAGGCGGAGGGGAAGGGAGAAGGTAAGTCCCTGTAGGAGGAAGAGAGGCGCGGCCAGCCGCTCGGAGAGCTCCGGCCGGGTCCACTTCGCCTCTGTGACAGGCGCACACCCCAGGTCAGCGGCCCCACAGAGCGGGCCTGATTCGGGCGCTCTACTGTGGGACGTGCTGCAGGAGGAATAGCGCCAGTCCAGGGTCCTTATTCTCCACTCTAACCAAAGCATACACTACCGCTGTCAACTGTTCATCACTTCACAAGAGAATCCTTCACTTCAGAGCACAGATTAGCGGGACGCCGCTGTCTGTATTGACTTGTAAACCGTTTGGACTTTAGTACATATTATCATTAATATTTTTTTGTGGCATTTTTCTTTTTCTTTTTCTTTTTTTCGACTTTACAAAGATTACAGCATTTGTTCTTTCAATTGAACCTTGCACTTCAGAATTTAAGTTCAAACCAGGAGCGTGCCCCAATCACTGATTGACTTTTAAACCGAATTTATACCTGTTGGGAAAGAAAGTATCTCAGCATCTTAGAATAAACAACCTTAAGTATATTACCTGCTTTTTCATTATTGATTTTAGTTTCACTTTATAACCGTATCATTCACCACTACAAATAGGGTTTGAGCGCTGGTTCCCTATGGATTTATCCACATCTGTATACTTACCATTTAAGGGGGGGTGGGACACCCCTCATTACCAGCAGCACACCCCGCCTCAGATTAACACCTCAGTGCGCAGAGAACCCATTTCTGTATATACATATATACACATATAGAAGATAAGCTCCGGCACTCCAGTCCTCCCCCTCAGGGTGTACCTCGCTCCAGTGCCCTCCCCAGGGAACCTGTCCCTGACATGTACCAATAGCAGAAATCAGAGGCGGCACTCAGATTTGAGACACGTTAATATAGATGTGGGTTTTTGCACAATTGAATATAACATATGAGTTAATACTCATCCTGTCATCAATTAATTATTATTTGATGTATGGGTCTTAAATACCAGGAATTTATCCACAGGTGGTAGTAAATGGGTAAATGTGAACACATTGATTAATATCTAGATGAATTGTATTTTTATCTATTGTAAGTTTTAAATGCATATTTTTTAAATATATGTTTTAAACATATATTTATTATAGTTTAATTTAACACAACAGGGTA